>NC_088920.1:25655000-25780000 GCF_038396675.1 Hydra vulgaris
AAGATTTTAAAAAAATTCTACAAATTAATTACACACACGTTATATATATGTATATATATATATATATATATATATATATATATATATATATATATATATATATATATATATATATATATATATATATATATATATATATATATATATATATATATATAAAAGAATGATAATAACATAATGAAATCTTATTTGATTGCTTTTTGAAAAGTAATCCATATTTTCGGTCCGCGGGATTCTAATCTATATTTTAAAAATTTGGTGTTTTTTTTTGCTATACAAAAGATTCTTTGAACTAGCTTTACTAGTAAATACTAATCACAAATTGCACTTGATGTTGAACCTAATAGGTGTTGAACTTAATGTGTGTTGAACTTGATGAGTATGACTTCTTTACTCTCTTCTTTAGGTAGAGAAAAATAAAATTATTAAAGAAATTGTTTGATGATTATGACATTGAATCAAAGTTGGTGGGTTGTGCTTTAAAGCAACATCATCAAATAATGTCATTAGGAAATGAACTGCCAACAGAATCCGCAATAATTTAGAGATGTCATCAGTAATTTTTAATTATTACAAAATTTGTATTAAACTTGAAGAATAAGAAGAGTCATGTTCATAAAAATGTTATACATGAATAAGAATAAATCATATTCATAAAAATGTTATACATAAATAAGAATAAGTCATATTCATAAAAATGTTATACATAAATAAGAATAAATCATATTCATAAAAATGTTATACATAAATAAGAATAAATCATATTCATAAAAATGTTATACATAAATAAGAATAAATCATATTCATAAAAATGTTATACATAAATAAGAATAAATCATATTCATAAAAATGTTATACATAAATAAGAATAAATCATATTCATAAAAATGTTATACATAAATAAAAATAAATCATATTCATAAAAATGTTATACATAAATAAGAATAAATCATATTCATAAAAATGTTATACATAAATAAGAATAAATCATATTCATAAAAATGTTATACATAAATAAGAATAAATCATATTCATAAAAATGTTATATATAAATAAGAATAAATCATATTCATAAAAATGTTATACATAAAGAAAAGGTAGAAGAAAGAGTTTCATAACAATCCTGGCCAAGGGCGAATTCAAACCCACTAGTAAAAAGGAGGGATCCAGGAAAAAAAGTTCTACAAAATTTTGAAATATAAAATTTTGAAACAAATGGCTTATAGAAGTTTTGTTGAATTCCATAGAATTTTTATAGAAATTTCAACAGAACCTTTTTTTTCTTCTTTTTTTTTCTATAGAAAAAAAAGTTTTATAGCAATTTTTATAAAAATTAAAAGAAACTTTATAGAATTTCTATAGGTCATATGTTTCAAAAGTTTATGGAAATTCTATAGAACTTTTTTTCATGGAGATTTTCAGATTATTTTTGGTTTAGTGGATTTGAATAATCAAATAAGGGAGGAGGGGAGTCAATTTTAAGGTGCAAAAAATTTACATTTCCTAGTTTTATAACAGTTTCAAATCATTTTAAACACCCTATTTTAATTACTTTTTTCTTTTTCAAATTTACAGAAATAGAAAACGATATAAGCTATAAATTTTCCAAGTTTGCAATTGTCATATATACTAATGACAATTCAAATGGGCAATCACAGAACCTGTGGTAATTTTTGTAAATAGTTTTGTGTAAAAAATATTTTAAAGCAAAAATACGAATAACTGTATAATTCAAAGCTTGTATTTTAATTGATAAAGTATTAATAAGATAAAAAAAAAAATCAGAAAATTTAAACGTTTCGAATATTTATTAGTTATAATACATATTATATATTTAAACAAATATATTTATATAAAACTTTATTTATAATAACTGCATCAATGCATTGTGGCATGTTTGCAATTGATTTTTCATAGCTTCTGTCAACTCTGGGTTATTGTGCCAGATCTTGATAATTTTTTCCATAAGATCTTGTTTGTTAGTCACTTTTACTTTTCCAATCTTTTGCTTTACTCGCTCCTAGACTTTTGTGATCAGATGAGTTGCCGGGCTAAAACAATACTTTAATTTTTTTCTGTTTTAAATAACCCATAACACTTTTACTGTACGGAAACTATTTTTCTTTATGTTGCACTACCTTACATAAATATAAGGTTCTTAACATTTTTTGACTAATCTGCCATTTTGGGTAGCAACTAATTTTACAGAACTTTTTTATACTAATTCTATTTTATTGTCTCAACTACTTTTTATAGACGTGTTCTGGTGCTTGCTACAAATGACAAACCAGATCATTACTGAGGGTGTATGTGCAAATGTTTCCGCAATGCAGCTAGAGTGAAACTTTATTTTGGTCTACGACGAACCAAATATAATTTATCTATCATTGCTTGAAAAGTTGAGTCATCTAAACTGCAAATCTAAAACAAGGATTATTAAAAGTGACTGGGACATATATTTAAAGTAACTGGGACATATATTGAAAGGGACTGGGACGTATATTTAAATAAGTTATGAATAAATATGAAAGTTGGAATATTTTCAAAAAGTACTTTTTTCCAATCCTCAACAGACCAATGACATTGATTTTTAGCCCATTCTAAAACAGTAACACATCAACTCTTCTTCTTTCAGCATTCTGCGAATGGTCCAGTCATAAACAACAAAACCAGCTCTGTGGATAAGCTTAATCAATACTCTATCGATTCTCTAGGCAGATTCTAATCGATTCTCTGGGCAGATATTCTGGATGATAAAGTCTACTGTTGGTGTAGTTTTACGGTTACAAAATGGTCTTCGTGGACCAAACATTTCTCTAGTAATAATTTTTTGACGTTAAGCAGAAACAATAAAAAAGTGCTACTCAAAAGAGGAAAAAAATAGCAAAGAGCTGAAGAAACAACAAGACAAGACAATACCAAGACAGGTATTGCTCAAAAAACTTTGTTAAATATTAAACTGAGTTACAATGAAAAATAATGCAGAGAATGGCTTATATATACGCATGCAATTGTTTGTGCAAGCAATTGTTTGTGCATGCAATTGTTTGTGCATGCGAAATGTTGCTTATAATTCAGAGGGTATAAGAAAACATTTTGTTTTCCTCACAATGGTAATTTTCTTGGATTATGACTAAGATGGTGCTCAACTACCTTAAAAATGTGCTGAAATTGAGATTTAAGTAAGTGTCTAGCTTAGTAAGTGTCAAGGATAGTTATATAAAAATGCTCAATATGGTTGCGAAATACAAGGGCACGCTGAATATGGAGAATTATTAAGTATGTTATATTCTAATTGCTGGTGATTTTTATTCCAATAATAATCTTTGTGGGTATAACAGCAGTTAATTGTTGTTTAAATCCAGTAAGTATTTTTAGAATTGTCCAAGGAACACATACTTCTCTTTATCACCTAAACATTGATGAGCAGAGGCTAGACGAGAAGCACATTCTCCACACTTTTAATACTTAAAGGTTATAAGAAATATTTTTTATATTGCATCAATTGCATATTTGGAATTAAAAAGAGGATTTGAATTTATTTTAGTATTATATTTGTTATTTTAATTTAAATTTACTTTAACTTGAATTTGAATAGTTTTGAATATATTCAAAAAGTTAAATGAAAATCAATTTGAATTAATGAATTGAAAATTGCTGTCAAGTTATATTGACGGCCATCAATACTAATATATTAGGACAGTTTTATATAAGCGTCAACACGCTGGTACCAGATTGTTTTCATTAAAAAAACCTGATCCTAGTAACAACAACAACAAAATGTAACGTTAAAAAAGAGAATTGCATTGCACAAAACTCCACGGAAAGGCAATTTTAAATGTAATAAAATCAAACGAGTGATTTGTCGAATGATCTTAAGCGAATTTAGTTTCCAATGCGCTTGATATTTATCATCACAATTAAGATTCAAGAACAGATATTGACTCAATTTTTAAATTAATTTTTAAAGCACATTTTAAAATTGAAATTTTTTTCCCACAGTATTATATTTAACTATGCATTATACAAATACATGTAATCTTAATTATATCTTGCATTTCTTAATTACTATTTACGTAATCCCAATTTCATCTTGCGCTTCTTAATTGTCAATTTTCAAATTGTGTTTCTTAATTTCGCATTTTAAATTAAAGTTTGAAATGGTGTCGTCAAAAGTTTCTTTCAAATTAACAAAATTTTCCTAACCCTAAACAAAAAATTTTTTACTTAAAATAAATATGTAATTTCAACAACAGCGCTTTCGTTTTTAGATGGCGATTGAAGATAACGACGTTAGTTTTAAATCGCGTAATTAAACAAGACTATTTACGTCACTCTTTCTATAACTATTTGTCGCTTCGTCATCACCATTACATTGTTATATCGTCAACGCCGTTATATTGTTGTTATATTTTAGATTATTACATTTATTCTTTATTTTTGATAATGTTCTTGTATACGATTTAAAATTACGCATTTAAGAAAGATAATCGAACAAAAAACCGTGTCACAGAGTTGAATCAGTGTTTTTTAATTGGGCGGATTTGCTCAAACTGTTTTCAGCTTATCCGTTCTTTTAAAAAACACTGATTCATTTTCAGTTTCATTTAGTTAACATCAAATAAAAAATGTTTAATAAAATTTAGACTTTTTTGTATAGATAAAACAATTTCCCCCTCTTTTCACTCATTGTAACGAATAACGCTTGTTAAGAATAATCCTTAAGGAACCAAAATTTTCTAAATTTCGAAGCTATTATGGTTGCGAAATAAATTGATTTTACCGTAAAAGTATAGAATATAACCAAACTAAATTTTATTACAAGGAGAAGGCTAGCGAAGTTGATTTGGATTTACATGCAATTACTTTTTGATATTTTTGTCATTCAAGTTGCCAGTTTTAAAGAAGTGGTTTTTTACTTCATGTATTGCTTGATAGTTGCCCACTCCGAAATACATCCGCATACTATAACCCAGGAAGTAAAACCTGGAAGTAAACTGTGCAGATAGATTGGGATGTTCCATGTAATAACACCAATTTTGTATGGCTCTAAAAAGACATATGTCGCTAATTGGGCTAGAACCGGCTTTGAACCACGAACCTCTTGATTCCATGCCAGAACTCTAAGTTATTCTTTGTTGGATCTCTGGGAGATGGTTTTTGGGTGTTTATTTTTTATGGTATCATAAAAAATAAACACCCAAATATACATCGTATTAAAGAATAAATTTATCTGTTATTTTTATATTACTTTTTAAAATAACAACCCATCTATCTTTAAGTTCTGAAGTTTCTTCTGTTTTTTTGAGTGTTTTTTTATTAAACATTCGTAAATCGTTATACAATAAAAAATTAAAAAAAAGTTTATGAAGCTAGAAATTAGTAAAAAGTTAAAAAAATATACAAGTATTTAAATTTATAAAAAGAACGCCGAGACTCTCAGAAGACCATCAGTTGTCATCACAGAGTTGGCCAGAATTCACTTTTACGAGACAAAATTTATAATTAAATTAATATTAGGGCTATATTAGCATGGTTACTAACATGATCTCTGCGCCTCTTATAAAGGTGTTACTTTTTTGTTTTGTTGATGTGGATACCTTCATTTTGCTAAGCAATAACCTATTTTTAGTATTTACAGATATTTTACGAGTGCTATTTTTACTAAATTTGGTATGAGTACCATTATGAGATCGCATTTCTTATAAAAGTGATAATTTTTTTATTTATATTGCTTAGATACTAAATAATTTTTTTGTTACAAAGGGTTAAATTGATTTTTGAATAAACTTTATCCGATTTTCGACCCACTTATTTTGAATAAGTATTAAATATTTAGGTGATTAATGTTTTAGCAATAATAAAAACAACAAGTAGTGCAGGAAAACAATTTGAAAATATATAGAAAATTTATAAAACAATTATATCATTTGAAGGTTCTTTAAGTAATTGTAAAATATCTGAAAGAGGTTTTTATTTCTAAAATATCTGAAGGAAGTTTTTATTTCTAGCCTCTTGAGTTTCCTCTGACGTAAGTTCTATAGGTAATAAATACCTCCCCAAGGCCACGAAGGCCACTACTGTAGAGAAAGCTACTTTTAATTGTGGTTACAACCCTTTCTCAACTCTATAACTTTGAAGCACTAACCTTGACGAATAAGGCCGCTGCGTAGAGACAATTTGAGCTCGGTACTACCAGGGACGTGGTGGGAATTGAAATTGGACGACTTCTCGCTTATGAGGTAAGGACTCTACCACTACACTACTACCGCATTAGTCTTAAATCTTAAGGGTCAGCAATAGGCTGTGAATGATGACTTTTGATTTTTACGAATAGACACCTTTTCATTGCTGTTGTTAAATCCAGTTAAATCCGTTGGGACTAGACAAGTAATAAGCAAAGACTTTTTACGTCTTAAATTTCAGTTCATGTCAGGTTATGACAAAACAATTTTATAAATACTTAGGCCAGTAGCACCATCAGCCATACACGTGAAAGCACCATCAGCCTTACTCTGTGATAACATCGTAAAGACTTCCATCTTTACGATGTTATCACAGAGTATCATGGAGTTCACGCCTCCTTCCTTACAGATGTTATAAAGCTTAGCCAGAGGTGCCGTTGAACCACGGATCTCTAGTTTCTGAGGCAAGCGCATCAAACACTGTGCTACGGCTGCTCTTGCCTATAAATTATTTAACCATCAATTTTGACAAAAAAGATTCGTTTGTCCTACTTCCAATTGTTAAAATGATAGAGACATAAAACGAATTGTCAAAATAGTGAAGTCATAAAACAAATTATTAAAATGGTGGCAACATAAAACGAGGTATATTTAAAAAACAATGCGTAATACTCACATGAACAAACCTCTCTAAAAACTCAATCATTTGATTCTTACAAACACCTTAACACCCCAATGGTTCTCACGTAACGTTTGCAAGTGTGCGCAAATTGCTTTTGCGCACAATCGCAAAGTTTTTTTTGATGTAACATAGTCAAAAATAAGTTGGTAAGACTTCGAAAATATAATGAAATGTGTTTACTGGGAAGGAGACTTAAAAAATGCAAAAGTTTCTATTGTTTATTAACTATTCTATAAACTTAGATGTATTTCATTTTACGTAGTTATTGTTTATAAAATGAAATACGTGCTTGAAGTTGTAACCTAAGAAAACACTTGTGGTGATAACAATATTTTTAAATTCTGAAAGACTATATTTTCATTTAAAACAATACAAAACTAATCAAAAACTCATTTGAATGAAATATTATTTTTTGCGAATCAGCTATGACTAAGAAAAAATTTTAATGGAAAAGTTCATAGTATTCTCAGAAAATATATATTCTATTTTTACTTGTAAAAATAGAATATCTATTTTCTATAAATATTCCCAACTGATTTATGTGACAATAGTCGTTTGCATGGAGAAAAATGATAAACGAGATAGAAATTATTCTAAACTTTATTAAATGCTTAAATTTTTTCTTTTCTCTCAAAGTTTTTTTTTTAGATGCCATATGAGAGAGACAGCTGATGCACCTTGCGTTTTTGAAGTCTTTAGTTTTGGATTTAATTTCGTTACTTATGTTCGTCAAAACTTTAACCCTTTAGTTCTCAGTAATGCCATATGGCGTCATTGACTTAACGCAGCAAAAATACGTAGTATACTAGTATGTGGAGGAAATAACTGTGATGTTTTGCAAAAATTTTGTGAAAACACTACTTTTACTTATAAGCACAAAGGTTTCCTACCACATGGTCAGCATAATGCTTATTTTTGCTTTATGAAGTCAATGACGCCATATGACGTCACTGGGAAATAAAGGGTTAAGAACCGAGACAAATATTGTATGATAAACATGTGCTAAAAAACATGGTTTTAAGTGACAAACATATACCAATATCACAAAGTTTTATTTGACAAAAACCAAAAAGTTTTATATGTCGAGCATATAGCAAAAACACAAGGTTTTCTCCATTTGTTAATAAGTCGCATTTAACCAGATAGTTTCGCATGTTTATAAAATAAGGATTGATGTTGCCTTTTACAATGAAACTATCTACGTCTATATTTAAGACCAAAACAATAGTTAACAGAAAGTTTGAATCATCTCCGTTTTTAAAAAATTATTGTGTTAAATACCTCCGAAATATGTTGTTCTACTGTATTGAAGTTAAGTTACAAGTGAAAATGTTTCGGAGAAAACATCAGTAATAATAAACTTTTCATGTCACCTAAAAATTGTTTTTATTAAAAGTTTATGGGTCTAACACCCAATAGTTCATGAGCCAAAACAATAACTTATAGAGTCAACATTTTGTCTCAATTTAAGTTCCTCTTTCTAGAAATAATTTATAAATATAGAAAAAAAGAGTGGAAAAGAAAGATTTAGAAAAAATTGATTAAATACTGATTCAATAGTGTATTATATAATAGGCGTCATATTTACGTCTTTGAGTTGATATATTAACTATGTATAAACGTTAAATCATTATGAAGATGGATATAGACGTCATGTTAAAAAAATGTTAAACCAATTTTACCCGCAATAATTTTAAGCATAAAAATTTCGTTTAGAGAATATGATTATAAAAAATAAAAACAACATTTTGTTTCAAAATATAAATATTTTTTGTTTTTAATTCTAATCTATATAATTTATATTTATATAACACTGATATTGCAAATAAACAAAAATATAGCATATTATTTCGAAAAATATTTTTATTGCAATGTGTAAGTTATCTTTTTAATAGTCCGCAAACTATATTTAGCTATTCCGTAACAAAAATTTAGCTACTCCGTACCTTCAAAAGAAATATTTTGATATTAAGTTACTTTAAGTTGCGTAACCAAATGATATTACTTATTGTTACTGTAACCATTGCATAACTATTGCATAACTATTGAAGATAAAATCAGCAACTAATATAGTTTAAATGATAACATAAATTTGGTATAAAGAAATTAATTTCAAACGAAATATTTTGGTTTACAATATTTGATAAGCAGTAAGGCAAATTAACCGTATTCTTTTGAATTAGTTGCTTTGAAGTTTTTGTTAAAATTTAAAGGTTATTCACATAAAAATAATTTTTCATATATTTTAAACTCTACCTTTTTATAAAATCTCTATATCGATTTTTAAAAATATTATTGATTAAATTCATTGTGTGGAAGTTATTATTTTTATTTTTCAATAATTAAAAAATGTCCAAAATAACACAATATGCTCCTCCCATCATCCTGTGATACGGAAGCGGATAATTCAACAGTAAAACAATACAGAAGAACATAAGAAGAATATGAATATGAAAAACACTTAAAAACATAAAAATAGTTTCTAATTTAATTTACTGTGTAAATAATCTTAATCCAATAATAATCAAAACTAAATAAAGAAAAAAACTTGAATATCATATAAAAAGAAAATATAATTATATCATATATTTTTCTAAAATATGGTTTACTATGCAAATATTTACCAATAATATTTGGAAATTATGAAATGCAATGAAGACTTCTATATCACATCTATAAAAATCTGTTTTATAAAAAATATAAACACATAACTCTAAGCTAGATGTTTTAGATTCATCTTTCTCCTTCCCAATATATATATATATATATATATATAAATATATATATATATATATGTGTGTGTAGATATATATATATATATATATATATATATATGTAGATATATTTATATATATATATATATATATATATATATATATATATATATATATATATATATATATATATATAAATATATATATATATATATGTGTGTGTAGATATATATATATATATATATATGTAGATATATTTATATATATATATATATATATATATATATATAAAAAAACACACACACACACACACACACACACACACACACACACACACACACACACACACACACACACACACACACACACACACACACACACACACACACACACACACACACACATATATATATATATATATATATATATATATATATGTAAACATATATATATATGTGTATATATATGTATATATATATGCTTTTTTTAAACGTATATTATGATGTATATGTTTATGTGTGTAAAACAGGGACGACGTTAAAGCTCCTGACTTGTACAAGTATTATCTTGGAACTTAATAAATAAAACCGTTTAAGCCAGCATGTGTATGTATTTTAAAAGGTACGAATGTAAAACTTTTAGAAAGAGAAAATTATATACTCTGAAATATCTTATTTAACTAAGAAATTCATACTACTATGACTTTTTTTTTTAATTTCAGCATCTTATAAATATAATAAAAAAAAGTTAAGAGTTAAATAAAAAAATAAAGAAAAAAAAAAACACTATTAAGGCTTAAATTTAAATTTTAGCCAAGAATATTTAATTAACTGATTCCCAGTATGAAAATGTGTAAATCTTTGAAAATTTCTCTCATAAAAAAGTAAACTTTTTAAAACACAAAACGTATCCAAATAATTATTTATATAAAAATATCGTGTGCTATATATATATAAACTGTTGAAAATAAATATACCTCCCACATTCTTGTCAAAAAAATTTCTGTTTACCTCAAAAAACGAAGTGATAAATATATGTTAAATCAACAAACCATATAAAAATTTATGAAAATTATTATATTGTACAAAAAATGTTATTAGAAATACGGAACTGAAGACTGTCTATACATGCTGGGTGGGTAAGTTCGACCCCAACTAGGGTATGAAGATCCGTATGTATTTGGAGGTGGTTGTACTGCAGAATAGCAAGGAGGGTAATTTGAAGGAGGATACCCGTACGGGGAACTACTGGGTCCTGGTCCATACGTACTGTAAAAAGGATATTCGCCTCTGTATGCAGCCGCAGCTGCTTGCGCAGCATGCAATTGAGCGTCCGAAGTAATAGGCTGATTTAATTGAGCAAGACCTTGAAAATCGAATTTGTATGCATAGCGTTTTCCGTGAATTTTAGTCATTATATTTTTATCATAATAATATCGAAGAGCACGACTTAACTTGTCGTAGTTCATGTTTGGTTTATTTTTTCGCTCTCCCCACCTCCGAGCAACCTCATCGGGATCTGTTAATTTAAATTCACCATTGTTACCTTCCCAAGCTACAAAAGATGCATTCGCAGGATCAGCAAGTAACTCAAGAAGAAACTGCCAAAGCTGAATCTGTCCCGTTCCTCCATGAGGAGTAGGGGGAAGAGCACTTGGTTTTGGCGAGTTACAAGAAGAAAATTCTAAAAAAAAATTTATTCAAAACTGTCTTAAACACATTATTTGATATAATTATTAAAAATATAATATGCATTAGTATATATATATATATATATATATATATATATATATATATATATATATATATATATATATATATATATATATATATATATATATATATATATATATATTGAATACATTACTGACATTCCGAAGCAACAAAATTTTTACCTAATTTTCCTACTTGTGAAGGAGGCGAGTTATTTTCAAACTTATTTGGTACAACAGAGTCTCGACTGCACTGATAATTTTCAGATGCTGATGCAGATGAAGAGGTAGTTTGATAAGCGCAACTTGCTAAATATTCGCTACCATCAGCCCGAGCAACAGGTACACTGCGATTGTAGCCCCCGACGGTGGATGACGGTCGTTTATCGACATCGGTACTAGTGCGATGGTAGGTTGATGCTAAATAAAAGTTTAGATTATAACAAAGTTATATATGCGTGTAAAATAATAATCAAAAATTATTCAAGTATTGTTACATTAAATAAATTAAGATGGTTTGAAAACATATATAACTAGTAACTTCAAGTTAATTTCTTACGTGTTTTTGCGTGATGACTTAAGGGAGGCGCAAGTGCTTTATCTACATCTTCGGATGTTAAATTCGGAAGAGGTGCTAAAAAAAAACACTCTAATTATAAATAGTTTACTGTTATCAATATGTACGTCAGATGCTTAACAGTTACGTCATATAAATTCTTCTCGTATTGCAAAATGTTTTATTTTAAAACAAATAAATACAAATGACACGGTTCTGTAAATACATAAACTAAATATCTAAAATAACAGAGATAAAAAAAAAATTAAGAATATCATTTGGAGTTGTATAAATTAAAGTACCTTTTCTTAAAACACAAAGATGTGCCATTAATATATCGCCATTATATGCTGGTGCCAATCGGAGAAATTCTTCTCGAGTAAATTTACACAATAATTGACCGGTCATTGTGAATGCATCTATATTAACCTCTTTTAAACTAAATTCTTTAATAGCCCACTGTACCCATTGTCTTACATGTTCATTTGTCCAACACATGGGATCTTTAAAAACAACGGAAAATGTAACTTATTAAGGTTTTCAAAAAGAAATATAAATTTTTTTTTGGAAAACTAATAACAACAAAAAAATTACCAGCTGGTACTATGACTCTTTTATCATCATCTTGTTGAGTTTCAGATTTTGTATCTTCATTCATTAACGATCGTTTTGTCGGAGGGATATGAAAATCGTCTAATTCACCGTCAAACGGTCGTTTTTTCTGCCCCCATATTTCGTTATTATTCATTTTATTGGATTTACAAGCCGGAACTTTTTGGTTTTCGTATGAATCAAATAATGATTGGTCATCCATGGAAACCATCGATAAGGCTTCCTATACAGGAATTGAGTAAAACTTTTTAAGCTAAGTGTGACCATTGACTCAAATTAGTTTTAATGTTTTTTTATGCAACGGTTTTAAAATAAAAAGTTAAGTACATAAATTTAAAACGGGTTACATTAAAAAATTTATTCACTACATAATTAATTTACATACTCGTTTACATTTTTACAAATCTTAAGAATTTAAAAAATTGCGTCTGTTTTTTTAATGAACGCTTGTCATTCTCAAATGACATTTTGAATTCAAATTGCAATAACCATAAAGTACTTAAAGTTACGAAAAAACTTACCTGGGCATAAACACTTGGATCTGGAACAACGTTTGCACTTAAGTCAGAGTTTAAAAACATTTTGTTTTGCACAGATTTCGATTGTTCAACTTTGTATCGCAACAAGCTAAAGGAAAATATAAAGTTAAAATATTGCTCCAACACTTCATAACAATGTTAAGCATAAGATTTAATAGCTATATTTTGTTAGTACAGATTATCGGAAACGGTGTTCGTCGCAGGAAGCCATAAAATTTCCGAGTAGTAATTGATAATAAAGAGGTTTTGTAACATATACAACAAACAATGAATGAACATCAAATATTGTACAGATTCTTATAAAAGTTATTAAATTTGAAGTGTATTTTAACTCACTATGTCAGATAATATGTCGTTTTAGTAAATGCAACGTTGTTTTATGCTCGGTATATTCAACGTCGTCTTGTCATTTTGTCAAAAATAAGAACGAGTGATTTTTTTCTTCTTTCTCTTTTAACGCTTTTTAAAAAGCAATTATTTTTTATAATAACACTAACAATTCATTCAAAAACAAAAGTGCGCAATCAAAACAATTTAAAGAGGCGTACGATCGATTAAAGCATTCAAATGGTTTAACCAATCAAACTCCACAATGACTTGATTTGCAATCTTTTTTGTTGATGTCATTTTCTAAAGACCAATCGCGAATTGTTTTATGGTAATATATAATTTTTATAAAGGCGGCTTTGGAAATAGACTCTACTTGCAGATTTTGTTGACAATAAAAAACTTGAGATACTTAGAGGAGATTTCTTTGACAAAAACCCTCCTATTTAAAGTATAATTACGGACTTTTATGATAAAACTATCTTTTGTACTCTTGTTATGTTTTTATGACAATTATATCAAAAAACAAACAAATTTGCATCCATAGGTTTATTGTACGTTTTAAATTGAACTTTCGATTTTTAAACAAAATCTTAAAGTATTTTTTGTTTTAATTTCTCAATGAATCAGCACTTGTTAAAGAAACAAACCTTGTTAAAGCCTCGTAAACCTTTTTCAAATAAAAATACATTTTATACTTTAAATGATCACATTAATGGTTTTGAACTGTAATAAATATATAGTTAGAAAAAGAAATTTTTACTAATTTTCAAAAGCTTTAAATAAGTTTTTTAAAAATGTTTATTCTGTAGGTTATATTATAATTATATTATTAAAAAATGTAATAGCCAGGAAAAAAAAAAAAAAAATTAGTTACACAAAGTTGTACAACTTTATACAAACATGAAGGTTTCATCTATTTCTAAAAAATTCATTTTTTAATACCGTTAATATTATATTTCAAGATTTGTAAAATCCTTGATCTAAGGATTAGCCTGGTAGATTTTATCATTTAATTTGTCTCATAAAATGACAACAGGCAACTTCTATAAAAATAGTTATATATATATATATATATATATATATATTATATATATATATATATATATATATATATATATATATATATATATATATATATATATATATATATATATATATATATCATAATATAATTTAAAAAAATATATTTCATTTTTTGGAACACTTTGTAATAACCCTGTAATTTTAAACAAAATGTTTTAGTAACGAAAATCTTATATAATTAAAATAATGAAAAAAATAAAGAAACTATAACATTTAGTTTGCATTTTATTTTTTTGAAATTTCTATAAATTTAAAAGTTTTTAATCAAAAAATTTTTTTGACAATAGGCAAAAGACTTTTTTTTTTAATTTGATTATTTAAAAATATTTGTAAATTCACAAACAGTTTTCTCATATAAACTTAGACCAAGCTAAGCTAAACTATTAACAAGAAGAAAAACGAGGATTGATTTGCTTTAAAAGGTTCCTCTGGTAAAATAATTCATTCATTTTGATTAACTTATTACTTTAGATAATCCATTCATTAACTTAAATGACAAAATATTTTTTTAAAAAAAACTAGTACTACTAACAAAAACTACAGAAAATTTAATAAAGTTAACTAGAAAGTGAAAACATATATAAAACAAGGTATGCTTGTTAAAATCAAAATCTCAATAACACATAATAACTGCTAAAAAATGAGAAAATTCAATAATTTTTTAAAAATAGAAAAATTAAAAATTTCAATATTGAATTAAATTCAATATTGAAATTTTTCAATAATTTCATTCAATAATTTTTTCATTTATTATTATTTTTTTTACTTTATTGTTTTTGTGAAAAGTAATTTGGCGATTACAATTAACTTTTTTTTTTCCTTCTTTTTTTTTTTTTTTTTTATTTTATTTTATAAAAAAGCTTTTCCGTTATTCAAGTGTTTGTTTCTTATTTTTGTTGATTTTTTTTTCTCGATCTTAATGAGTAAAATTTAAAAAGATTAAAGTTGAAAAAAAATAAAAATTTAGTCAAGAGTTTATATTGATATGTTAAAAAATAAAGAATAAAAAAGCACTATTATAACAAAAATGATACTGATGTAATTAACCTTTTAAGTTTTCCTTCTAAATTAAAAAAATAATAAGTAAATATATATGTTTAACAGAAAATTGTAGAGTTACATGTGATTCCTCGGATTTCCGTTTGGCATTGGTTTTGTACTGTCATTTAACAGTAAAATTAGAGTAAAATATTTTTAAAAAAACGCAGATTGCCACACATTGAGATTACCTATATACATATATCATACATTTATACATTGAGATCATATCACCTATTTTAAAACAATCCGATTCAAAAAAAATTAAAAACCAAAAAAGTAAGATTATAACCTTGTTTTTTGGTTTTTAATTTTAAAAAATAATTTTTTAACCTTGCTTTTTGAAAAAGTAAAAAGAAACATAAAAGATATTACTTTACTGTTATTACTAAATTATAAATAACAAATTATTATTAATAATTATAAACAACAAAGTGAAAATTATGCACAATTATTAGTTACAATTATTTAAAAAATTAGTTAATGAATAAAATCAATTTTTTAATTAAAAATTAATAAATATGAAGCAAATACAAGTAAATATAAAATTAATCTTTAATAAATATCAATAAATATTAAATTTAATTTAAAATATTATACAAATATATAAATAAAATATTATAAGATTTAAAAAAAATAAATGTTTACTATAATACTATGAGAAAGTATTTTTATATTATAATTGTGAAAAAAATACTCACAGCAAACTCTTTTTTAATAAATTCTTTTCGTTAGTAATGTTTATAAATTCTTCAAAAAACACAAACTTTTTGGAAAACTTATAACTTTGAATGGAAGAATCCGTTTGTCAAACAAAAGAAACCTCTTTCTATTTTCAACTGGTTATTTTTATATAGAGAATTTTAGTTGTGCTCAGTCCTCTGTGTAAATATCAAACACGATCTTTGAGTAAGAAATAAACTCATGTCGGTAAAAATAGACTTTTGCCAATTACATGACATAGGGAGAAAAAAGGATTTAAGCGGCGCTTAAAAAAAGACGAGACTTTTGGCGTCCTATCTTTAATTGCAGTATTTTTTTAATGTGACTTTAAAGACGAGGTTTAGTGACGTAACTTTGAACTGGAAGTTCAATATTGACCGTAAAAATATCTATTCAATTTGGAATAAAAACCGTCTACTTGGAAATATTAAGCACCACAAACTAAATGCTTGAAAACAAGAATTTTTTTATACCGTTTTATCAAACCAAGTTTCCGCAAATGCAAAAGCAAATTTTTAACTAAAAATTTTGAAATAAAAAATGTAAAAGTTATGTTTTGAACAAAAAAGAATTTAAAAAAATATATAATAAAATATACTTTATTATTTTTTTATGTCAACAAAATATCAGACGAAATAAACCATTTCAAAAAATAATCCATTGAATCTTTAAAGTCATACGCGTTTACGTTAGCGTGGATAAAATAAGACAAATTTTTCTTTTTCTTTCGTTAAGTTTGAAAGAACAATAAATCATTCTAAAAGCTATTGCTAGCCTAAACTAGGGGTATCTATACTCGATATAAATTAGGGGCGTCTATTTTAGGCCAAAGTTAAGAGCGTTTATTCTTGGCCTTAAGTAGTCTAAATTAAAGTTATTTTTCAACTATCTTTTTATTCTCATATTGTTGTTTTTACAGCTTATGTTTATATTTAGTAACTAAGAATTTTCACCTATATCAAATACACATAACAATAAGTTGTCTTTCATTTACGACACAGTAATGAGTTTAGTGGAGTAAATGTACATTATTTATAGTTTATTACTAATACATTTTTATTATTATTATTATTATTATTTTGTAAATAATGTATTTTTTTTTTGTAAATAAATAACCTGCAGGTAGCTTATCTAAAATATATTTACTATAAATATATTTATAGTAAATTTAATATATTTATAAATAAATATATTTGCTGCTATTATTATTATTTTAATTATTGTTATTATTTTCTGTTAACTGCTTTATTATTACTTTTTTCATAATAGAATAAAAACTTGAATAAACAAGTTAAAGTAATTATTAAATTTAAAACTTGTTTTTTAGCCTTATAATTATCCAATGTGAGGGTATGTATGAGGGTAATACGAGGTGCCGATTTTTGTTAGATCTGTATTCTTAAATAAAATTAAAATTTATTAAAAATCTTTTGTCGTATTCATGTAATTACCATGAAAAATTGTTAAATAACCCTTTAAAATTTGAGGGACATTTTATTTTAAATGGTCACCAATTCTAAAGTTATGTATGTACTTATACATTGTTAAGAATTCATTTCAGACAACAAGCAGATACAATTACAATGCAAAGTCCATAGTTACATAGTTGCACAACAGTTATTATTATTTTCAAAAATAAAGACTATTATTTAAAAATTTGATTAATTGCATGCATAGAATTATTCGATTTGGCACAACCTGTTTACGTATATATATGTACATATATATATATATATATATATATATATAAGCATACAACAAACTAACGATGAAAATTTTGTAAAGTATTTTTGTAAATTAAATAAAAATTTTAATTAATAAATATAAATAATAGAATATTAATACTAATTAATTTAATAAGTAGAGTTCATTAAGAGGGCATCCTAAAAAAAGCACCTTAGGTGGTTTAGTATTACCACGTAGTTAATTACATAAAACAGTATCTGGTCTTCGTTCATTTTTAAGCCAAAAAGTTCAAACAGCTTTCCTGGTTATTTTTTGTTTTTGTTTAAAGTTGAAAGGATATAGTAACTAATTAAATTCAGTTATATAAAAAGTGGTTGCAGTATAACTAGCATAAATTTAAAAACATAAACATTCGCACTCATATACATAAAGATGGTTTATTCCAAAGCTGCTCAAAGTCAAAGAAACTGGGCTGTCTTTTTGCTGAACTGCTTAAAGTCTTTTCTTAACTTATAGTTAACATATCTAAATTAAAATATATCGATGTTTAAAGATACAAAAATCATAAAATAATTTTAAAACCTTCTGCTCTACTAAATTAAAACATAAATATTAGAACTTCGTTTGTAAATAAATATTAAAACTTCATTTGTCAAATATCTAAAAGAATGGTAACACAATGTTTAAAAAAGCAGATGGTGCAATGGAACCGTTAAGGAAAAAAATACGACACCTTAAATGCGCAAAACATAGAATCTTTATCAGTTTAAACAAGAATATAAGCTATTAAATAATAATTTTAGTGTATCTAGGTTGCTATTTTTAACAAATAAAACACCACTGAGTTGTTAAAAACAAGTTAAGAAACAAGTTTTAAATAGTAATAAAATCAAAATGGTTTCTTTAATGAAAATGGTTCACATAAATAACATCGTGTTTCATCATTTGCTACAAAAATAAAAAAAACCATAACCAAAATGAATGTATTAGTATCATCAACCTTAGGTTTAAAAACATAGTTCAAGTTTATTGTTTGAACGAGATATGTGAGATTTCTACTTCATAGAAATCTCACATATATAGGAGATTTAATTTATGTTGTAAAACTTAATATTTCAAACAATATTAAATATCAGAGTTCAAAAAAAGTTGTATATTCAATAAACATTGTAAAAAAAGCAAGAAAATTGTTTTCCGACAATAAAAAAAATGTGGAGAGAGTAGGATAGGATTTTTTTTAAAGCTAAAAAGAAATCTAATATAAAAATTAATATCATTACTTTTTGCCAATACTTTTTGAAAATTTAAAAAGTTTCTTTCAAGTGTGAACGTGGAGAAATATGAGGTTTTTCTAAGAATTCGTATTTTTTCCAAACAATTTTTTTTCTTTTGTTATTTGCGATTATAATAACAATAAAGGGTTTTTGTTATTAAAAAATTACCCTGATATTGCAAGTGTATGTATACAAAAAATCTTTGTTGGACTGTATATAATGATATGAAAACTTAAGCAAATAATTGGAAGATGCGGAAAACTAGTACTTAAGTTTGATCATTGCAACTAAAATTACAAATAAAAAGACTTAGTAATAAGTTTTTTTTTCATGTATATAGTTAACAATAAAATTAAAGGGCTTTTTTTTAGCAATATAAGTGAAACCACGCATCATAAGTATTTTTAAGTCTGAAACTATAATGAAACGAAAACACGTTAATCTGGCCAAAAGTAAAAAGAATGTCAAAAATTCCTTAAAGTACGCAATGTTGTTGATTTTTTTAAAGATTTTAAAAAATGACTTGGTGAGCGTTGTTTGTTGCCTGTGTAGATCTCAAATAATAGATGGATGGGGTCACAGTTGAAGTATAGATTAGTAATTCAAATTTTAAATAATTGTGATTTCAATTTACGCAAGGTCCGTGATCTAACGATAAATGCTTTTTAGCTATTTTTTATAATTTAGCGAAAGTGTAGATAATTATTTTACTACCACTACAAACTTGAATATTTTCAAAGAATCTTTTTTCATGCCTGAATCTTTTTTCATGTTTGTGAACTTTTTTAATCTTTAAATTATTTTGCTATGTATCTTTTGTATATTGTATATTTTGTAATAAATATAGTTTGCGTACGCACGCACCAATGTAATATGCATAAATACATATATGTGCGCGTGTGTGTATGTATGTGTGAATATATAATGAAACATTGTAAGTGAATAATAAGTTAAAGTTATATATATATATATATATATATATATATATATATATATATATATATATATATATATATATATATATATATATAATATATATATATAAATACAGTTTATTTAATCATTTTACCTTATATTTAATATTTTTAAATAAATTTTGTAGGTACGTTGTCGATGATAGAAAATGCGTACGAATTTCGATATTCTTTAAGAACGAAATATTCGGACCAGTTTTGTGAAAAATTAAAAACATTATCTTTGAATGACCATCTTACTTAACTTTTAGTTTCAACAGTTTTGAAAAAAAAAAGTAATCAATTTAATTGTTTTTCATTGTCGGACAAACTTTTTTTCAGTTAAACATTTTATTTATCACACGTAAAATTTGTTAATTTTTAGGTAAGATATGTCAATTAAAAACATTATAAAAAGTTCTTAACTTTTGAATTGTTAAAATTAAAAACAAAATTACTCACTAATAAGATTTATTACCTATCATCTTCATTATTTTCATGTTTCCTTCCGTGTATCATAGAATCGTCTAATTTTATTAACATGATAACGAACCGGCTTTTCTCAAACAGGAAATATCATATGGAGAGTTTCCATTATGTATTTCAATAAATGCAATAATATTTATTATATTGGTATACTGAATACTTTAGCTATTAATACAATTCGATGCATAAAAGAATTTTTTTTATATAGAAATATTATTTAAACCTTAAATTTTATATTTATCAATAAAATAACACTTGTAAAACAAAAATGTACATTTTTTATTGATATAAAAAGATCCACCTCCTTCTATTTACGAAAAAAACAAAGAACGGATACTAAAATATTTTCAAATCACAAACGGAATTAAATAACATTTTAGCTTAAAACCGATAAAATTTATTTAATTCTCTGATTTCTTGTTCCCAAAATTTTGACTCCTCGTTACGCTTTGCATTAAAAGCTTTTAATTGAACCATGTGTTCTTCGAAGTTTTTGTTTGTAATTCGTGAGCTTTCTGAGACTTCATTAAAATCAGCACTTTGAGAATACTTATCTAAAAAATAATTTTAAACCTATATTAATGATCTATATACAAAAACATGTTTTTATATATATTCGTATGTTTGTATATATGTTCGTATGTTTGTATATACGTTCATATGTCCTTTGTGCATTCCTATACTGATTTAAAAACTTTCAAAATGGTATAAGAATGTATTAAGAACATACAAACATTCATTAAAACATACTCGCATATAAATATATAAATATATAAACATATAAATATATAAATATATAAATGTATAAATATATAAATATACAAATATATGAATATATAAATATATATATACATATATATATATATATATATATATATATATATATATATATATATATATATATATATATATATATATATATATACATATATATATATATATATATATTTATATTTGTAAAGTTATAAGTTAACATATAGTTACACACAAGTTATAAGTTAATATATATTGTTTATACTTATCTTTTTGAATGGTTCTTACATATTTTGATTATTTTTATCAAAAGCATTAAAAATCAACAAACGCAATCTAAACAATGCAATGGTATTTCATTAAATACATTCTTTTCAAATATCCTATAGGAACAGAAAAAGGGTTATAAATTGCACGTTATATATGCTAACAATCTTTTAGATAAAGATTTACAGCTTAATTTAACTAGGTATAATAGCGCATAAAAGTTTTTCATGGTTGTCTTATAGGGGATGGTGTGGTGGTAGTTTAGGAAAACATGTCTCAGCCTCACTACTTAGTCCCATCCTTTTCAATACATGCTTCTGTCTCACAACTTAGTCCCATCCTATTCAAGTTTTTTATACATTTTTTATTACAATGTTTGTATAAGACAGTTTTAAGAAAAGAATTATATTAAGAAATAAATAGGTTTTTAATTATATACAACTTATAAATAAATGAAATAAGTAAAATTTATAGTGTTTAAATTTTCTAAAAAAGCATTTATTTTAAATGCTACATTATTTATCATATAAACCAATACAAAAATTACTACAAAAGAGTTGTACAAACGTTATCTTAGTATTAACATTTTTAAAAATAATATAATTATGTAATTGATTTAAATCTTTCTTTTTAAAAAATTGAACTTTTTTTTAAGTTTAAATGGCGTAAGTGATGGCGTTAGGGCTTTTACTTATTAGGTAATTTTAGGCGTAGTTAATACAACAAAAAGTTTCAAAAATATTTGTGTTCTTTTCGACTGACGTGGGAAAAAAATGTGTAAACACGAGGTAAAATACTCTTACAAATAACCTAAAATATTAAATATGACATAAATATTTTCATAATAATCAATCAAAAAACACACTCTTTTAGTTAGACTAATATAAAACTATTTAACAACAATTATCAGTGTTTAACAACCAATTATCTGCACAGAAAGTTTTGGGTTATATGGATTGTGCTAGTAATATGAACACGGCATGGATTAACTTGGCATTTTATATAGAAATTATCTCAAAAGTTTCACGTTTTATTTTACGGTTTTGATCAGAAACAAAACTGTTTATTTAATAGTAGGTCACATCGATTTGATTGAAACGATAAAAAATGAATAAAACGTTGTGAATGATAATTAAGTTAGTTCACATCAATTTGATTAAACCCTAGTTGTGAACGCTAATTAAGGTCAATTGAATGTTAAACTTTAACTGTTAAAGCTTTTCGTGTAGTGAAACACTTGCTTGTTATATAGACACTTAAAATTGTTGATATTATGGACACTGTCTAAATTATAATCAACATGATTGTATTAGCTAACTAGTAACTCTGAAGATAAAATATTTATTAAAAATCAAATCTTTTTAATGAGATAATTTTAGTGTAAATGATTAATGTTGTAAAAGATTTTTGAAAAAATTGCACTCAAAATAAACAAAAATATTTTTATTTCAACATGATTTTTCAATAGCACTTTCTTTCCTAATTACTTAATACTGTTCTTGTAATTCATAAACATAAAACATACTACTCCAAGTTTTGCTTTTAAAAGTATTAACTTATATGTTTGAATAGTCAAGATGGTATATTAAATTACAAAGTCAAATATACTAAATTAAATAGTCAAGGTGCTATATTAAAACTTCTTATTATTACAGAATATGTTAAAAAACTTGAAGGTGTGCAAAAGAAAATGGAAAACAACATGAATTCTAAAGGTATATTACACAAAAGTGCAGCATTACGCAATAATACATCAAGATCTACTTTATTTAAACATTTAAAGAAAGTTGAAAACGGAGGAGATGTAGTTGAACTGTGCTCGAAAACCCTTTTTTTTAGTTTTTTTATGTTTCATTTATTAGTTTATTAATAGTTTATGTTTTATTATTTTTTGCGCAGATTTTACTTGAAAAATCTTCAACGGAATTTTTAAAATGATTCGTATTTGTGATATTTCATCTATTTAAAAGGTCCAAAAATTTATTTTTATTTTTTAAAATTGAAGCTGTTTCTTAAGCTTTACCTAATGGCTTTGTTTTCTCCATAATGTTGATATTGCTGTAAACTGCTGAATTCAGTACTTCGTTTTTTTATTCTGGAGGTTAATTTATCAAAACTTTGATGTCTTAATGTTGTATATATTTCTTTTAATTTAGTTTGCATTAACTCTAACGCTACATCAACAGTTGTAAGGTTTGCATCATGTCGACAAAGCGTCTTTAACTGCTGTCTTTGATGAAACTGACACGTTTACTAGTTCAGGCACAATTTCGTACTCACTATCTGATACTTATATCTAAAAAATATTACTGATATTAATACGCGTCATTTATTTGCAATTTTTTAAGTTATGAAAACTTTCAAGCATTGATAGTAAGTTGCTTCATATTGTTTTACAATATTTGATTAAACAAAGGTTTTTTCCAAAATCTTTTCTTTCATGTTTTTGAAGACAGTCGTCATTTTTAGTTTCTTTAAAAAACCATCATAATTTTCTAACTTTATTTATTACTGGCCCGATTATTTCGTTTATAATTATTACATTTTCAAATATACGATTTTCTACTATAAAACAATTTTCATTTTCATCAGCATAGCTATTTGGTTCACTACTTATACTAAATTCAAATTCATTTTCCAAACTTTCAATGCAACCATTAACATCTTCTACTAATTGTCTCTGCTTACAAATTGATGCTGATGTATAATATAAAACTAAAATAATACCAGTTGAACACCATGAGCGAAGCATAGCTGTTAATTAATTTGTAATAATTCTTTTTTATGACGCTTGCACCGTCCTTAATCAAGCTCACAACTCTATTTTTAAAATTTAAACCAAATATGGAGATTAAAAGTATTAGTAACAGTATTAAAAGATTTAGGAGAGTTTTGCTTTAAGTAGTATTGCCCTCTTTTTGACTTGGATCGTTTCTAGAATCCTCACTAAACCCAATTTCCCAAATTATTTCTTTGGTGTAAATTTAAACAACAGGTACTTTGAAACGACGTCCACTCATCAAATGAAGTTGAAAACTTGGTTCCACTATCAATTTTTTGTCGTAATTCATTTCTGAAAACAAGTTTTAAATTGCTGGGGAAATCAAGTACAATTTTGACAGTATTAAAAGATTCAGACATGTTGGAAAATTTCCCGTAAACCAGTAATTGCAATTGACATTACAAGATCAGTAAGCGTCAACGAGACCAAAAAACATTCAGTTAGAAGTAAGAGTAAAAAACGATATTCCTAAATTGATGACACCGCCAGGCAAACTATTTCATGAAGAATTATATATACACCAATATTGGTTTATTGAATGATAACGATATTGGATGGATAACATCTCCAACAAAATTAGACATCAGACAACAAAATTAAATCCACAAAATATTTCAATTAAAGTGACTGAAAAAATCCTCTGCATACTTTTGTTCCAGTCACTAATAAATTGGCAAAAAATCAGAAATTGTTCAGAAAAAAAAAGACAATTTACTCAGGCATGCTCACTTCCAATCTATATATAATTGACTTATCAAGTGTTAAAAAGTAAAAAAGTTAAAAACAATATTGTTAGCAAATATGAGTTAAAGTTGGAGAATATAAAAAAAATAGAAAATATTTGTTCTTAAAGAAATAGGCGCCTAAAATCTAGTGAAAAGGTAAAAGAAAGTCTAACTTAAAAACAACAAAGCATTGGAGCAGCGCTTAAGAGTTTTTCTTAAGCACTTAAAAACTACCAAATTTATATTCATAACTTAGTTTAAAACTTGTTAAAATTTCTTTTAAATTCTTTATATACACAAATATAGTTTGGGCGAGTACGTATATATACCCAAATATAGTTTGGGCGAGAACGCATATAACAAAGTTGAAAGTTCTATAGCGACGTCAAAAGCACGCTTTAAGATTATTTTACCTTAAAGACAAACTTATATAACCTGAAACTCTATTCAATGTATTCATAATTCATTAATAAGCAACTTTTTTTAAAGTTAATATTTATTTTATTTTTAAAGTTATTATTTATTATTTAGTTTTAAAATGACTAGTAAAATTAAGATATTTAATTTGATTTTTTTATATTTAATACTTTATATTTTGTTATATTTAATACTTTTTATATTTTGCAAAAAATGTTCCAAAATTTACTTATTAATAAAAAGTTCAGCAAACTGTCATAAGTAGACAGAAAAGAGACTTTTAATGCACCTTTACATCTCAGTTTTCTCAACAAATAGAATGCTTCGTATTGTTTATAAATAAAAATATAAATAATATAATAAAAATAATGTAATAAATAATAGTATAAATAAAAAGTATAAATAAAGGTTTTTCTATAGTTTATAGAACATTTTAAAACCTAAAAAATATAAAAAGCAGTAAAGTAACTTTAACAAAATAGTAACAAACAAACAGTTTTATGCATCTTCTAAATTAAATGATTTATCATTAACATCGAACTAATTTAATATTATATTAATTTAATTTTAATAGTAATTTAATTAGCTTAATGCATCATTTTAATCATTATTTATAAATTGCTTAACTTTCGACCGCGTGATAACAATAATTTTTTATTTTTGAAAAATGGGCATAAATCTTTCGAAAGTGAACTTTGCAATCAGTCAACTTAAAATATATCCTAGTAAAACTTTTTACTCCAGTCAAGTATCTGTTCTCTAAATTAAATTTTGTATATCCGGTAAAAAGTTATGAGTGAATGTAAAACAGCGAACTTTGATATGGAATGAAATGCAATAATTGTTAACTTGGTAAATTAGATCTTTTGAGTAATTATGTCTAAACTGGACAATAGACTTCTATGAATTCTTCCTATAAATTTTAAATCAATTATTATCAAATCTGTTCAGGATAAAAAATGCCTCGAAAAAACTTTCTTGCAAGAAAGGAAGAAAATCACGCACCATGATATTTGGCTTTTTTTTTAGTTACAGAGACGATGGCGGCAGAGGCACCCCCTGCTTTTCTTTAAAAACGTTTTTTTTTAAAAAAAAAAAAAAAAAGAAAGAAAATCCTTATTTTCCTTTAATTCACGTAATGTAAAATGTTTATTAAATAAATAAGAAGAAAAAAATATATAAATGAATTTATAAGAAAAGTTCATAGACTTACCATATTTTACTGGCTTGCAAGTTACATTGAAAAAAGATGCCACCAAAATTACAAAGAAACATGTTTGATACAAATACCAGTTCTCTTGCCTTATATGAAACTAAAATTTCAAATAAATAAAAATATCACACATAATGGTTATATCTTAACATGTTATATGTTTAAATACTTTTTAAAAGTCAGAGGTGTCGAAAATTCGAAAAAATATTCAATATCCAAAGAACACTTGATCCAAAAAAATGTGTTTTTTTTATTGGTATATATTTTTTTATATTGGTATATATATATTTTGGAGTTATAGAATTTTTCATTTGTTTTGGGAGCATATGCTTTTTTGGGGTATTATAATTATAAGCATATTTTTATATGCTTTTCTACACATTGCAAAAGTTGTAGATTCTTTTAAAATTGTCGTAAATCTGCTTGAACCAAAACGTAAAAAAGTTGTAAAAATGCAAGTGTATTGTTAAATTAACAACTTGTGATGCCTTACTTTTACAATGGAGGAGATAAATTTTTACAATGGAGGAGATTTTACTAAGCTTCAACGTTGTTAACTTAAATTTTTTTTTTTTAATTTGTTATTTTTATTTTTTTTTTAATTTTTAATTTTAGTTTTATTTACATGATTTTATTTGCAACTAAATTCTGAAACACGAACCTTGTTAAAAGAGACTGCTGCGTAGTGAAATAAATTGAACATGGTACTTACAGCCAAGTAGGGTGCGTTTAAACATGAAACTTTGAGCCAAAAATAGGATTGTGAGCCAAAAATAGTTCTGAAAGTCAATATTATACAAAAACATTTTAAAATAATTAGAAAATAAAAAATTTTTTTGCGAGGAATTACACCAAATTTAAGAATAAACTTTAAGAATTCATTTTGTCTCTTAAAGATATACTTTTATATTTCTAACCTGCTATAACATGCTGTATTATTTTATGTATTTATGTATATTGTGTATGTATTGGAGTTTCACGAGATTTTCAATTTAAGGACAGTTCTTGATGACAAGACACTTTATTCTTCTGCGAGTCTCTGGGTTTTTATATAAAGGTAAATATTTTTTTTCATTTTTTACTAATTTCTTATTGTTTAATAATTTTTATATATTAACGATTTCATTGTATAACAGTTTACTGAAACAATTTAGAAAAGAAAAACAGCAACAGAAAGTTCGTGACCAAGTAGTTGTAAGTAAGAGGTAAAGTTAGCAAAATGTTTGTGGGTAATACGTTTATAATACGTTTCAATTAAAGTGTTTTCCAATCGGACGTAAGTTTTAAAAGTTTTTAATTTTTAACTCAAAATTTTTTGGATTCATTATAACTACGAAATGGACGTTTACCGAATATTGGTATACTAATACCGTTTATTGATAATGGTGTCGTAATATCGTTAAAATAATGTTTGCCTAAATTTTTTGTTTAAAAAAGTTCTTTTTAACTATTTTAATTGTAAAAATATATTGAGATAACATAGCAAGATTGCTTTTTAAAAGATTAGATTATTGCTAATAGGTCCACTCCACATACTCCACGGATGGATCTTTTTAGGGATGATTTTTGAGACACGTGTTAATTTTGCGATACTTAAAAAAATGCATTGTATGCCATTTTGCTCCTATCACGTAATCTTATAAATTTTAACTTTTAATTTTTAATACAAATTTTTTTATTTGCAAACTTTTGTAATTATATTTCTTTGATTACCCTCTTAAGTTTTCAACGATAAGTTTTTAAAAACCACTATTAAAATTAAAGAATAACTTCAAATGAAAAAGCCAGTCAAAATTTAATACTCACTGTGGACATTTTAAATCAACTTTATTTAATGTCTAGTACTAGTAGCCATTTTAAAGAAAAAATATTTTAAAAACGTATTACTGAAGTTTATGAAGATTATTTTAAAGTTTCTTGTGGATGTCCTATGGGTGTTGCATTAGAAACGTCGTTACCAGACATCTTCAAGACGTCTTTAGTTACAATTTTAAAACCAAATTCATAGCCCATCTGTGTCTATGAATAAGAACGCCGTGCGGATAAGAAATACGACATTTTACATGCGACCTCAAGACATCTACGTCCTTGCTGTAACCTTATTATTTAATACTGCTATAAAACAAACACGAACAAAGTAGTAAAATTTTAAGAAATTGTTAAACTTTAACTTTTGGATTCGAAAATTAACATTTGATTTTGTATGACCATTTATTATAATTATTTTTTTATAGTGATGAAATGTGTTAACAAAGAATCGACGTTGTTTTTTTACCGAAAAATGATCGGTAGGAACTCTATCTTAACATAGATTTTAGTATTCAACGTATGCGGCCAACAAAAAAATAGCGGTATACCGCAAGTTTTAAAATTAGCATTTACCGGATATGACTAAATAACATTAAAATATTGAGATTATTTTTTCAAATTCATAAAATAACCTTATCTGAAATCTACTAAAAAATATATTTTACCTAACATAATAAATAGCAATCAAACAGCATGTATTAAAAATCGAATTAATAATTACAATAGGTTTATTTCTTACACTAACAATAAAGCTAATTAATTTAAGACAATATATTACAAGGTAAGTGCAAAAATAAAGATAAATGAGTTTCTTTTTGAAATATTGGTATTTTAAGAAGCTAAGGCAAAGTTGCCCTTAGCTTCTTAAAATACCCCCCTTTCAAAAATATATCTTCCTAACCAAATGCCAAGGCATTTGGTTAGGAAGATATATTTTTGAAAAAAAAATTAACTTTTCTAAACTTTAAATGGGAAAAAGACTAATTTTAAAGTCCCAAAATAATTTTTTCAAATACCGCCAAACTCCCAAATTCTTTTCATCAATATCAAATTTTTCCCAATAATTTATTTACAATGGCGAAAATTTAAAAAAACTTCTTTAATATCCCAATTGTAGGAATTCAAAAGGTTTTTAGTCAATCTTTGGTTTTCAACAAACTAATAAAATGTGTTTAAAGTAACTGAAAAAAATTCTTAGCACCCAAAGAAGTGCATATTTAAAGAGGGATACAGTTTTAGTGGGGTACATTATAAAAACTCTTACTCGATCGACAGTATGAAATCAATATGGAATTAGTACTGGAATAAATTTTTTATAAAAAAAAAAAAGAAAAAAAAGAAAAAAATTTTTTAGCAAAAAGAAATATGTTTACGAAAACACATTTTTTGATGTTAAAATCTTATTAAAAAAATTTCAATGTAATGCGAAAAAAATATTAAAAAATGAATTTTTTTTAATAAAGAATCAAAATGCACAAAACAAACACGCAAATGAAATTAGAAATATTTTTGAATGAGGAAACTTGAATCTTTTTGTAAATATAACAGATTATTTTTAATATTTTGTAATCTTTTTGGATAATATTTTTGTGTCTTTTTGAAAAAAAAAATTGTGTGTCTTCGATACTTCTGTAAAAGAAAAAAAGAAAATTATCTATTGTCATAACTACTTATTTTTTACGGTTTTCCTTCTTGCATTTATACAAAGCGAGCGTCTTTCATTAACAATATATTTAAAATAAAATGCAAAGATGCCAAAGAAATGATAATTATTTTTAAAGAGAAAACTTAAAACAAAAGATATTTTTAAAAAGAAAACTTTTTGCAGATCTTGATTATATAATTTTGAAATTCGTTTCAATATTTTCGTAACTTGAAATTCGTAATTTTTCCTCATATTATTTGTAAATTTTTAATTTTTTCCGATAAATTTTCGATTTTTTTAGTTTTAATTCTTTTTTTAATTTTTATAATAATTTCTATTTTTTTATTTTTATTTTTTATTGTTTTTTATTATTTGTTATTTTATCTTAGTATTTTTTACCAATCTTTGAGACTTATTTGTGAAATTTTTTTATTTTATTTTTATTTTTACGATTACCTCCTAGGATTTAAATAAGTTGGGCGTCAGTATGGCAAGTAGCCGGATAACGTTTTAAAATACAAAACAAAAAAAGAAAAAAAAAAGAAAAAATAACTTAACCAATTGTTTACTTATTTATGTTTCTTATTTATACTTAATTCTTAATTTAATCTAAATGTAAATATTTATATTTATTTATGTGCAGTATACAGATTAATATTAATTGTTGCTTTTAACTTTTTTTTATAAAAAGTGAAAAGTTTTGTACCTGCACTTCTATTTCTTTAACATTTTTATGTTATTTCATACATCATATCCTATCTTTATATGTTATCTTTATGCTATTTCATACATCATATGCTATCTTTATAATACAAAGTGTTTTCACGATACTCAAATCAATTGCTTTGAGAAAGCCATAAAAACCAAAACACGCTTATATTTTTATTCAAAAGTTTATTTATATTTAAACACAAAACCTTACCATTTTGGTATAATTAAACGACTTTTTTCAAAATTGTTGAAGACGCCGTTAAATTTATTTTATTTCAATTATGGAGTACTTAAAAATAGAGTTTTCTGATTACCATAACAACACAAAATATTTGAAAAAAATTCCAACATTAAACAACAACAAATTTTTTTGCCAACATAGAAATGAACTGTTACCTATACCGTTCATTTCTATGTTGGCAAAAAAATAATTATATATGCGTATATATAATTCATACAGACATATATATATATACACCTTTAATACGTTTTTAAATGTCTAAAACTCGTCTTGTGTTCACTGGGTCACTTTTTTTCAGCATATTTATTTATTTTTATTGCCATATAAACTTATTAAAGTCGTAAGCCATAAAATAAATACAAATAGCAGGAGCAAGAAAAAGACAAAATTGGTATTATCACCAAGCCCCTTAGTCTATACCGTAAATACAAAACAACAAAAATTAAAAAACGCAACACTATATAATATAAAACGTTTTTCTAAAGACTTTATAAAATAAAAATCATCGGTCATAAAGTCCTACTTTAACTTTTTGTTTTTGTATTTGTTAAAAAAAATTAAAAAAAAAAAAAAAAAGGAATTAGTACAAAGAAACTATATTACTAAAAAGCATACAAGCAAATCCTAAAGCATTCCTTTTACAACAGCATATACCTTGAAATATGTGAATAATTCTTATAAACCATAATTATATATATATATTTTTTTTTTTTTTAAAAAAGAAGAATTTAAGCAATAACAAGAGTCACAATCCATTTCTAAGATCGTCAAGCCGATAATGACAAACCTCTAATTGTAGGGTAAGTTTAACAGTAGCTAAACAGTAGTAGTAACAGTTATTAAAAATACAGAAAAAGCTGAGCGTTCATCAGTAGTTTTTGCTTCATTTTGTTCTTAAACTTATTAAGCGTAGCAATTGTTTTAAGTTTGAAAGTATTGTTTATATAAATTTTAAAAAAATTATTTGAAAGTATTGTTTATAAAATATATAATACTAAATAAAAGTTAAATATTATGTTGGTTTTCAAATTTTTTAATTAACAGGACATCCGCTTAACTATACAATTTACACCAAATCAAGATTCCAAATAGGACAGATGCTACCATTTTGACTGCTCGAATATACGCATAAGCTTATACGCATAAAACTCTTAAACAAGAGATTTTATGTTAAAATAAAAGACGTTAAAAAACTAAAAACCACGATATGTGTTATAGTTGATTAATTTGCTTGTTGATTAATTTGACAATAAATAAAATAGATCAGCAAAGAAAAAGGGATTTGAGAAATGTTGTCATACTAGAATTTCTGTGTCAGAGGATTTTTTTATAATAAAGAGTGCAAAGAACACTTTACTTAAATACTCTAAAATAACATGTACTAGTTTTTTGTTTTAAAAACGTAGATGTAATTAAAATATCACACAACGTTGATGTCACCAAAATTACAAGTTTTTATATATTTTTTATTTTTTTTAATTTCAATATTCAAATGCTCAGAGTCCTGGTAAGTAAGGGATTTGATAAAAATAAATTACCAATAAGTTTCTTCTAATATATAAGGGAGAGTGGAGAGAAGTGGGACACTTACTGTAAAAGTCATAATATAAGGAAAGGTTTAATATTCTTTTCATGATAATCAAAGGAAATTTTAAATTTAGTGGTAAAAAAAAAGTTAAAAAACGTATTTTTACAGCACTCTAAAACTCTATTTTTTAATGAGGACATACTTTATTCACAAAAAACATATTTTTCAATAGATTCTTAAGTCTAAGAAAGAATAATATTTTCTACTAAATGTTTAGTCAAAGTTTCGCCTGTTAAAGTCAGCAAGGCAGTTTCAGAATTCTTCGGACTTGAAGAAGAACCCCTAGTTTAAATTTTTTTCATTCAGTACTGAATAGATGATGAACAGATATAGTAGCTTTTTCACTGTAGAGATCCAGAGGGATTTTTTTCAGGTCAATGAAATACTTGATTTGATGAAAAATGGCATGATTTTTTTGGGTGATGCTGTAGTTTGGCAATGCCAAATAGGAGTTCTTGTTTTTCAAAATTTTATCTGCGAAAGATTTTTCCTCCAGTGTCATGCCGAAAAAAAGTGTTAATAACAGCCTAAAACTCTCTAAATTTATTAATGAAATCCAATATTTGAAAGTTTGAATCTTCTTCTGCAATTTGCTGGTGAAGATTTACATTGTTTAGCAATCTGTGACAAATTCTGAATGTGAAAAGTTGCATCAACAGATGTATGTGAGTGAATTTTTCGCAAAGGTTGTTGAATTTTGATACAAAGTTTGGCTCAATAGTTTGGAATTTTGCTACTTTCTTGATAGCTAAGATCAACTTAATGATACCAGAATTGAATTAACCTGTGTTGACCTAGATCTTCTGTTGACATTTTTGGCGTACTGAACAACTTAAGGGTTTTTAACTTACCTGCAACAATATACTTTCACAAATATTAACATAGTGTTTTATTTTTGGCTAAACATTGCTAAAACCATTATGCATTAAAATAATTGAAATATACCCGGAGTAACTCTCTGAGGTTTTCTAGCCTTTGATTGCAAAATTGAGATGTTTCCTTCTGGTGTTGTATCTTTTTTTGCCATCAAACATGATGTCACTTGCCCAGGTGCAGCAAAATCTGGGCATGTAATTTACATGGCAAGTAGTTTAAGTAGGATGCGTAACAGGATAGCTGCAACAAAGTCTTGTGTGGTAGGTAGTTTAAGATTTTTCTTTAAGGTTAATTATCTGCAATCACGAGGCAAACTCTTGTTCAAAAGGGTAGTCTGCATACCTCTTTCGTTTTTTTCTTGTTTTATAATTTTAGTGGTCACTTATAGGCTCTTTTAATTTAGCTTCAATTGCCCTATTTAAAAAATCAAGTAATTGTAACTTTGATTTCGTGTCAGATCAAAATTTGACAATAGAAAAAGCAAAAAGAGGAGGTCTTATGACATTCTGCCTTTCATTCTTTTTAATAATTAAACGACATGTTTCACTAAAGCCTTTCGGAACTCTTGAATCACAAACATCAATGTTATTTGAATAGATTCGAATAACTTTTTTTGGCTTAAGTTGCTATGAGATCATGATTGGTCGATTTTAATTAAATAATAAAATAAAAAGTTTTTTTGATTTAAATTAGAAAAGAAAATTTTTAATTAAATAAAAAAATCTTTTATTTAAACTGACAAAAAAAATTTATTTAAATAAATTTTTTTTTAATTTAAATGGACAAAAATTTTATTAAATTTTTTTTATTTATTTCATCATTAAATGAAAAAAATCTGATTTTTTTGATCTGTTCTGAGGAACATTATATACTATCTAACGATAATAGTAACGATTTCTAGAAGTTTAGGAATATTGTGGTGCAAAAAGAGTTGCTATCAAGTTTTGGGCAACAAACTAGCTCTTTTATCATCAAAGATGTTACCTGCCTCTGAGAATCTTATTTTAAATGTTATTTAAATTTTAAATAGTTAAAAAAGATAGGATGCACATTTGAATAAATATTTCAATTTTATCCTCAATGGAAAAATAAAAAACAAAGAAATAATTTTAGATATAAATATTATGCAGGCTAACTTTCAATAAATAAAATTATAAGAAACAAATAAAAGCAACATATTAGATTTAAATGAAACAAGAATTAAATTTCCGGCCCGAATTCAAAATTTCTATTCCGGATACACCCCTAGTATGGTGTAAGGTGTAGAAATGTTAAATCTCCTAAAATTTGTATTATGATTGTTCTTAAGACCTTTAGTGATTTTTTGAACTATTTATGATTAAAGTATTTTTTCTTCAAAGAATTCATTATACCAATATAAATTTTAACAAATGAAAATAGCATAGTAACATAGATTATTTATAGATCTTTCATTTGATATTTATATAATTGATATTTATAAAATCTCCTTCTTGTTTAAAAAAGATTTTTGTATTCTACTAAACACTTATTTCAGCACTTAAAAATTCATCTGATTTAAAATTATTAAGTAACAATAAAAGACCTTTGAAAAACAAAAAATTTCAAATATTTTATTTAGGTTTAATGTTATTTTTTTATTTTGTTATTTATTCATCTTAATTTTTTTTTAAAATGTAGTTATGTATAGTGTATACATCTTATATGTATAATAATGTATACATAAACGTGTTGTTATGTATATAACGCATTCGGACACCACGAGTTGTTGAATATGTTGCTCACAACAGTGTGGAAGCCGATTGAAGTGGTCTACCTCCTTTGATTGAACCTCCTGATCTCATTAATATAATCAAAAGCTAGAATATGTGAACGTGAACAATTTAAAAAAAAGATTAACAGACTTTTTCATTGACATCCAACAAATACCGCTTGATCACTTTGGAGCTACTGGCTTTGTGTGAAGACTTTTTTTATTACAGTAGTTTAGTTAATGCCCTGTTTTGGGTTCACCATGGCAGGGATTGGTGGCATTTCCAGTTTCACGGATTAATTCCGTTGTAGGTTAGCAAAATTGATATTATAAATAAATTAGCATAAATGATAGATGAATATAAATTTTGATAGATTTATTTAAAATAATAATAATAATAGCAAAAAAACAAGGTTAAATTGAAAAAGGCTGGCACTAAGGGCGATTCCCTCATAGTAAAGTAACAAAAAAAAATTATTTAGTTCAATTTTGTAATTAAATTGATTAAATATATTGACTTCTGAACTATTGATTTCAATTCATTATAAGCATTTTTATGACAAATTTTTTTTTTGATTTAATGACATTAATGAATTGAATTCATGTTCATGCTTTAAAAAAACAGTACAATTGCTTTTTTTTCGATTCTTTATTTAGCATAACGTTGGATATAGGACATTAAAACGTGATTTAAAAGTGTATTTTGTATACTTTATTTGGTGTGGCTTAAAGTCCACTTTTGAAATCAGTTTCCTCTATATCTTTGTTAAAACCTCCCCCATATTTTTTCACTTTAAAAATTGCATAGCTTTACTTCTCGTCAACCAAGGATTATCAATTTAGTATCAAAATTATTCATACAATAACACCAATACAATGGCATTGGTTTGATTTAAAAAATATAATTTAACATTTTTTATGAGGATACCTTATTATGCTTAAACGTATACACTTAAACAGCTTTTGCAGACAATATTATTGTCTACAAAATTATACTTTATTAAAAAAAATGTACATAGTATTATTTTTTTATTTATAAGAAACTAGTACCCAAGCCCCAAAACTATGAAAAACCTTTTGTACTAAGTTATTTTTTAATAAGAAAATAATTTTAATTATGATTTAATTTTTTTTCCAGATTTTTCATTTACATATTGCATTACTATAACACGAAGTTAAAAGCATCATCTACAACGGAAACAACAGTTTATATGAGTATTTAATTTGCACGCGAAATCAAATAGAATCTCATTTGATTACGTGAATCTCATTAAAATAAGTTACAAACTTAGAAACTCTTAAGGAACTTTTGAACTGTCCGAAAAAGACTGGTAAATAAAACTCTTAAAATAAGAAACTTTCTAGTACTAGCCCATTTGCTTGGTTTTCTTTTAAAAAAACGTGTATTGCTTTGCCTCTTCTAATTAAAGATTAACGTTTATCATTTTACGTTTGTGTTGTCACGTCTTCCAAACCGCCTAAATTAATGGCTATGAAGCGATTGTAAAAGTATATAAAAAGAGGTATATTTGTACATAATATTTAATTTTTGGCAGTAAAACCTTTGATTTTGGGCATCCTCCTCAAGAGAACGCACCTGTATGTTTACAACGATCTTCATACCCCTTCCTTCTGCGTAAATATGCATTATTTATTACAAAATTAACCCCTCTCCTTTCTCAACGCATAGATTTAAAAAAATTAAACGCATCTGTTTTCTAATATTTTACAGAGTTAGTGGTAGCGAGTTTCCGAATTGCAGTTTTGATTCTGTTCTTACTTACTTTAGTTGTCTGTTATATATTTTTTAACTAACAGTGTATGTATTGGCTGAAAAAAAAATTAAATATAATATTCTGACTTCAAGTTATAGAGCATTGAATTTGTGTCCATCGGAATTTTTTTGTAATCGGTCAAAATATATTTTTTTTTATGCTTTAAGTTTGAAGCTACGTCAGACAAATTTGCCAATTTCTAGCTTATATTATATAATTTAACTCCTTGACTTTAGATAAAATGAAAATCTGTTATGATTATATTTCTAAGCATTTATTTATGTATTTTATCAAAACACACATGTTTGTTTGATTTTTTTTTTAAATAACTTTTTCCTGTCCTGTGTTATACTTCGGTGTAGGCAAGAAAAAAGTTATAAAACTTTTACTTTAATAAAAAAAGTTAACTTTTTTGTCATTTAAACTTCTAAATTTAAATTCATTCCACTCTTTGAATAGGAATGAAAAACATTGGTGAAAAAATTTCCCAAAAATTGATATATTTGTTCTTTCTATTCAAATTTCAGGTTTAAATCAAATGCTAAAACGTGTGATTTATTTTTAACGCTTGACACAATATTGCGGAACTTAGAACGTGTGTAATTTGCGGAATAACTTGTAAAAATATTTCAAACTTTAGGAACTAATGTCTTTCAACTTCCAGCTATAGATTTAGAGTGGTTGATATTCTGAGTGACTTAAGAAAAAGATTCTGGATACCAAAATTAAGAGTCATCATGAAAAAGGTCATTTGTGGATGCAGTTTATGTAAGAGATGCAGAGTGAAACCATTGTTAACCGTTTGCTGTAATAGGCTGTGATTTTGGTAGGCCGCTAAAATGGAAGGAGTCAGAGTATCTGTTTGGAAAACTTTTTATTGCACTGATCACATAGGGCTTGGGGTAACGTGCTCCTCCCCACTCCCAATAGAATAGCCAACAGTTTTTGCAGGCCATTTCCTGCAACATAACAGCTATGCGATGCACAGTTTTCCTAATCCAAATCTTGACCCTAACCCTAACCCTTTGCAATCTCAGACTGGATGAAGCCATTTTATAATTTAGTTTATAGTTTATTACTTGAGGAGTTAAGTAGTTCACATTCAGACCAATGTCAAATCAAGGGTGACAGGAATAATGTCGAAAAATGAATTTTGGAATAGTGTCGAATATATTAAAACGGCCTAATGTCGCAAAAAAATGGAATAGTGTCGCAAATGAATTTAATGAATAAAAAAAAAAAAAAAGGAATGGTATTGCAAAAGAGTTTAATGAATCGTATCGAAAACAAAAAAAAGGAATTTCGCAAATAGTAAAATCGGAATAGTGTTGAAAATATAAAAGGGAATAGTGTCGCAAATTAATTTAATAAATAATGTCAAAAACAAAAAAAAGGAATAGTGTCGCAAGTAGTAAAATCACAATAGTATGGAAAACATAAAAACAGAATAGTGTCGCAAATAGCAAAAATAGAATAGTGTTGCACATAATAAAAAATAATAAACGGAATTGTAACGAAATTTATTTTTCTGTTAAAGTAAATATGATTATAGGTAGCAGCAGTGCCGACTTTAGTGGGTGGGCTGGGTAGCAGCACTGAATGGGCTTTGGTGTTCGGTACTTTTTCCACAGATATACCTTAAATTCATTTGTGACACTATTCCGTTTTTTTGTTTTCGACACTATTGATCAAATTCATTTGTGACACTAATCCTTTTTTTTATTTTCGACACTATTCCTTTTATTATTTGCGACACTATTCCTTTTTTTGTGTTTTTAACACTATTCTTTAAATTCATTTGCGACACTATTCCTTATTCTGTTATTCGACAATCAATCATGCGACAACTTGCGACACTATTCCTTTTTTACATTTTTTTATAATCAAATTTGCAACAATATAAATTTACGACAATCAAAATTTTGCGACACTATTCCGCTACACCCAAATCACCCAAAAAAAAAAATTTACAACGCGTCAAAGTTAAACAAAAATCGCAAGCACAGACACCAGATAAGCAATCATGATAATGACTTTAAAATGTTTTTTAATCAACCTAAAATTTTGTAGGCCAAATACCTATACCATATAAACAAAAATAAGTCATGTGGAGTAATGATTCTACAAATTTAAACTTTTTAGTATAGCCGTTAGTATAACAAGCACATTAAAGAAACAAATACCACAGCAAGAAAAAATGTTTGATGATAGTTGATGTTTGATGACTAAAATCTGGAGATTTTAGTCATCAAACTTGTTCGCAAATTATAGACCTATTTCAATACAACCATGCTTCTCAAAAAAAAAAATACTGTACTATTTCTTAGATATTAATAACATTCTTTATAATAAACAATTTGAATTCAAAAAAGATCACTCAACCAATCAGGTAATTGTTCATCTTGTTCATGATATTCTTAAATCTTTTGATGAAAATAAATATGTTTAGGCGTTTTTATTGATCTCAGCAAGGTTTTTGACACTGTAAATTATTATATTTTGTTAGCCAAATTAAAAAACTACGGTATTAAACACTCAAACCTTATATGGTTTAAAAGCTACCTGTCAAATATACAGCAATATACTTCTCATAATTACGGAAAAACGAACAAAATGAATGCTTCTTGTGGCGTAACACAAGAATCTATTTTAGGACTGCTCTTTTTTCAAGTATATATCAATGATCTCAGCAAATCTTGTAATGTATTAGACACAATCTTGTTTGCAGATGATGCTAATCTGTTTTATGCTCACATAAAAATGTTATTTAAAACTGTAAACATAGAACTACTATACCTTGCTGAATGGTTTAAAGAAAACAAATTGTCTTTAAATTTAACTAAAACAAAATATACTTTTTTCCATCGCTATCATGAACGAGACAAAATTCCATTAAAACTTCCAAATCTTTGTATTAGCAATTGCGAAATAAAAAGAGAAGTATCATTAAAAATTCTAGGAGTACTCCTTGACGAAAATGTAACATAAAGAGATCATATAAAATGTATTGAAGGTAAAATATCAAGTTGTTTAAAACTCTAATATTTCTCCTTCATTTTTTCCTATCTTAATTACGCTAATATTGCATGGTGTTGTACCAATAAAAATAAATCAAAAAAACTCTTTAATATGCAAAACATGCAATCAGGATTATATCCAATGAAAGCCGCTATACACCCTGCCAACCCTCATTTACTAAGTTAAACATACTAAATATCTACCAAATAAATATTTATCATCTTCTAATTTTTATGTTCAAAATTAATAAAAGTATTATTCCAAAAACTTTTAATCCCTTATTCAAAAGTAATCAGAATAAATACTTAAACAGATATTCAACCCAAAAGTTATTTTGCGGCAACTGAGTTTTCAATTGTAATTAGAGGACCAAAGGCATGAAATAAAATACTCACAACTGAAATTAAAACTCTTGCAATGTTAAATGAGTTTAAAGCTAAACTTAGACAGTTATTACTAAAAAATGATCTAGCACAAAACCATTTCTAAAATTGCAAAATGTCCTTATGATTGATCTATCAAATAAATAAAAATTTATAAATAAATTAAATTTAGAAAATTGGAATGATGTCTATAATTGTAATAATACAAACGAAGCTTTTAGTATTTTTTTAGTTAAATTTTTAGCGATATTCGACGAAGCTTGTCCATATGCAGAAATACAAACTAAAACAAAAGCAGTTAATAACCCTTGGATGAATAAAACACTTTTAAAGTGTTCTAAAAAACTTTTTATAAATTATAAACAAATTAAAAAACAAGATACTATGAAGTTTTTAGGAGTTATTGTGGATGATCATTTATCATAGCTCCCACATATAAAATATATACAGTCAAAAATTAGTAGAACCATTAGTATTATGTATAGAACTCGCCCATACATAAATTCACATAGTCTAAAGCTCATATACTTCAGCTTAATCCATTGTTACATTACTTATGCAAATATTACGTGGACAAGTTGTTAACCAACAAAACTTAAAAAAATTCTTTCCTTACAAAAACATGCTTGTAGAATCTTATACAACAAAAAAAGGGGGGACCACACTAAACCTTTAATGATGGATATGAAAATGATGAACATATATCAGATAAATATTTACCAACACCTAATCTCTATGTATAAATATACCAATAATCTAACTCCTGAAATCTTTATAAGTAAATTTAATAAAAATCTAAATGAGAAGTATTTCTTAAGAATAAATCAAAGTAACACATATAAATTAACTAAAAAAGTAAACAAATACACAGAATATAGAATGACTTAAAGAGGTCTCAAACTATGGAACTCTTTTCTGAAAGGCAATTTAAATATGGCAAAATCTTTAAATTCGATTAAGTGTCAAACAAAAACTTACGTTTTAAATCTTACGGATTAATTTTTATTTTTGTTTACAAAAAATTGCTTTTTAAGCATTATATATGATTATTTAACTGTTTGTATTTTTAAATATTAAATGTAATCTTTATATATTATATGTTGAATATGATATCATATATTTAATTGGAAATTTGTATTTAAATATCTTCTTTTTATGACCTTTTGTGACTATTAGTATCTATTAATATTATATCTTCTTCTTAACTATATGTATCAAAAAATATATATATATATATATTTATTAAATAAAAAATTTTCACTTTTTCAATATTATATCTACTTTTTTGATTAATTGAGGGTGTTTGTACTTTTAATTGATGCATCTTCTTTTTTCTCTATTTTTATACTTAAAAAGTATATCTTCTTTTTTACTATTTCTTTTTTTTTCTCCTAAAATTTCTATATTACTATTATCCATATATTACTATTATTGTTATGATCTGTAGGGGCTCTATGAAAAGATTAGGTTGGTATCTTGCCATCCATATTTTCTTTGAGCCCCTGTCTGTTTATTATTTATACATTTGTAATTATTTTTTTTTTTTTGTGAAAGGGAACTGTAATTTATATAAACAGCAAAATAAAATTAAAAAAAATAAATAAAAAGTATATTAATTTTAGAAAAGCTTAAATTAAATATCTTTGTTGTTTAATATGTGTTGTTATTCTTTTTATTTTTTGATCCTTTTGATTTTTTGATTTTGGTTTTGTGATCTGAAGTTTAACATTAAAAAAAAAATTAATTCATGATTTTTCAATAAATAAAAATTAAAGTATTTCCGTGCTTTTAGAAGAACATGTTTAAGTAAATAGCGCTTCTTGTTATTTTTTAATAATAGATGCTTTATTTTATTACTTTACCAATTTCAAGTTTGTTTATTTTACAATAGTTAACGGAAGTGCTTATTATTATATTAAATTTTATATTTACGGAGTTTAGAAATTTATCAAGGGGCTTGGCGATAAGACAGTCTTCTTCTTGCCCCTGCCACATATATATCTTGCTATATCGTGCGGGTGGCATAATGTACAAAGGATAGTTTTCCATCATCAGCTCTAAAGTTTCAAAGCAGTATGCTTTAAAAGCATACTGCTTTGAAACTATGTTTTTGATTATTTATTGAGCAAAGGCTATCTTTAAAGTTTTAAGCTTTTTGCTTTTGAAAAAGATAAAAAAAAATGTCTTAATAAGGTTTTATGGTAAATTAAAAAGTATAAATATATTTTTACCTTCTACTAGGTAGGAAAAATGTCAGTAAAAAAATGTCAGAAAAATGTTAGCAAAATACTAGACATAAGAGGAACAAAATAAGATTTTTTTCTTACCATTTGAAATATTTGCTAATAAATTGTAACAAAAAAAAATTGATAAGAATGATGCATTTAAAAAAATCCACTTTTTGAGCTTTTCGCTTGATCGTGCAATGTTTAGCAAAAGTTTAATAAGAGTATAAAAAGGTATTTGAAACAAGCAAAAAGTTATCAAAGTGTCAGAATGAAATCCACTTCTTAAAAAAAGAATTAAAAAAATTTAATCAATTACACAAATAGTTTTTATCAGCTCTAAATTGAAAAGATTGATAAACTATCAAAAAGGAGTAGGGCAAATAAAATGGTAATATAAATTTTAAGAAATACTCTTTAGATACTAGACAACATAGTTGTTAAGCTCCAAAATTCTAAGCGTTGCTAGTAAGTATCAATAATCTTCTCTCACTACTTTACAATAAATCTAAATGCAAAAATAAAAATCTTTACAAACGATTATCGAATACAGCGTTAACTGTTAAAATACTAATGGAACTTTTATTGATAATAAAATGAATGACTTAGTTGCAATAGCAATTACCAAGTTATTACTATCTGTAAACGTGGATTCAAAACCACGTTTACAGACAGTAATGTTAATTACACTTCATAATTGCTTATTAATCAATATTCGGAACTGAGTTTATTCAAAAGTTTTGAAGTTCCGAATGTTGATGGGAATGACCTTCATCATCAAGATCACTATGACGGACTAAGTTAGCGGCAAAGCTGTCTTTATAACTGAAAAATTTAAGTTGGTTGACTCAATAAAAATCATCTCAAACGAGTTTGGGTATCTTTAAATGTTAATAACAAACGTATACTCATAGGCTGTGGTTATACTAATATTCTGCCCTACTCATTAAATTGACAGTAACTGCAAAATTTCCATTCTGAGATATTCTTAAAAACAAAAAACGTATTTAGCCAACCAGTCAGCTTAGTACATGTAAGAAACTTTTAATATCATCAATTGACTTCAAAAAAGAGCTTACAGTCTTTTTGCTATGTACTAAAATTTTTAATTAATTTGTTAGCATGTTTTAGGTGAGAAAGAAAACAAATACGGTCTTTTTGCTTTGTGCCATGAGAGAATATATGTTAATGAAGTAAATTCCGGTCCTGAGTCATTTTTTGTAACTTACTATTTTGTAAGTAGGGCAGTATTATACTATAATAGGCTGTACAAACAGACCAAGTGTTGCTGACTAAATAAATGATGCGGAAGTGTTGCTAATTAGATAAGTGTTGCTAATTAAACAAATGGTGCGGAATCCTTTAAACTAGATCGTAGATTTATTAAAATTCTCTACGATGTTTGATTGTAGGTAATTTCAACATCTAACATAGGTATCACCTCGTCAAGTTGGTTTAGAAGGTTCGAAAGTGCGCTACCATTGCGACATGACTGCACAGTAGAGTAGACCATTAATTTTAAAGTTAATGTTTTACTCTACTGTGCATACTCTTAAAAGTAGACTATTTTCTTGGTCAAAAATTTTTTTTAAAAATTGATTGTTTATAGCAGGGTACATTTCCTGCTTGATGTTTAGAGTCATATATAATTATATATAAAGTTTTTTTTTTTAAATTAACACTCAACAAGGCTGTAAGCAAACTATATTCCAAAAACAACTTTTCTAATATGTAACACCAACTAATAGAATTTTAAACTTTCAAAATTTGTTTTTTTGTTTAAACCAAGAAAAACTTGAAAATATTTTTAACGATAAATTTCTAGAAACCCTATTGAAGGGAATCGGTGTTATAATTTATAAAGAACATTAAAAACAATTTTGCACACAATAGGTTCCTGATTAATAGATCCAAATCAGGTTTTTGTCTAAGTTTTTAAGTTACATAATTAAAAATTGTAAAATCACCGGGTGGAGGGTGGGTATGTTTTCAAGGTTTTAATACTCGGTGGAGTTAAGGCAATTTAAAATATCATACCGTCGCACAGTGAGTCAGAAAGGTGAAAAAACGGCAAAAATTATATAACTATCATATATAATTATGTGATACATCAATATTATCGTATTTTGGGTCAAAAAACTTAAATTTTCCATTAAAAATAATTTTTACGCGTACCTATGACGCGTAAGGCGCGCGCATACGCGTGTAACTGTCTTTTACGCGCGTAAAATATAACCTAAATAAAAAAATCGAATTCTTTGATCCAAAATACCATATAAAAGAATACCACATATTTTTTAAATTAAATATTTCTTGTGCCTAAGGCTCGTACTACTTACGCGTATACGCGTTAGAGACTTTTACGCGCACAATGACTGACTTAATTTAAAAAAATTAAATTCCTCAAACCAAAACATTTATTAATTAAAAAGAAAAACTGGTTCGAAAAATATTTTAATATTATATAATATTAAAATATATTAAAAACAAAATAAATATTTATCTTATCTAATTTTTCTTTCAAGAAAACAAAAAAAGAAAACCTAATACTAATAAAAAGGCTTTATTTCATTATTACAGCATTAACAAAGATAAAACTTCAGGGGTAAGTGTTTTTCCATTTTCAACCTTGTATTTTTTTAAACAAGTGTTTGATATTACAGGATCACTTCTAATCAACAAGTATTGGTACTGGTTTTTCATAACATTCTTTCTAGATATCTTGGCTGTATGGTTTAATCTAGCTTTGCAAATTTCTTTACTTAGAGCCTCTTGTGACTCTTCAGAGAAGTAATCAATTGGCAGTTCTAATGCCTCAGATATCTGCACACCATGTTCAAAGAGTTTATGAGCAGTTGGGGGAATCACATACCAGCAATAGTTTTTGAGTATAAGAGCTGTAGTTTCATAGCAATACTGGCCAAAACTTTCAGAGTTCAACTCATAACAGGAGCATACTGCTATTAGGATTGTCCGCAATCTAATAATTACATCTACTGCCACTCCCGTTATATCAGCGAAATTTTCAGCATTTTCAAATGCTCTTCTGGCAGTGTTTCCATCGTTAGTGTTGCCAAAACTCTGTTTGGGCATATCAACTATAAGACTTAGCTCTTCTCTAAACCTCAGTTGAATGTTCGTTTTTTTACTTTTTACTAATGCTATTTCAGCAGGGGATTTGGCAAAGTATTTTTTAATGTCTAATTTATATCCTAAATGTAAAACATATTCAAAACATCTGAGCCAGCAATGCAGAGTAGAAAGACCCAAAAATGAAGCTTTTTCATTGATTGGTTTAGATCCGATCAATGCTGGGTTATTAAGTTCACTGGGCTTAGCTCCGCAAACATTACATGATTGCGAGGACAGAGTGTTAGTGAGGGCATTAACCACTTTACCATCAAACATGATTAAATCTAGTTTGAACTTAAATGTGATAGTCGTATCCGGTTTGTCTTCCTCTACTTCTAACTTTACTTCAAACTTGACTAGTCTGTTTATTTCTGCTTTTAAAAGTTCATATTCATTTCTTATCAATTCTTCCGTTTCTTTTTGATATTGGAGATGGAGGGGTCTACAGTAATGTGTACTAGAGGGCTTTTTCTTTAAACATACATTTTTGTTCATGATGATTAATTTAAGTGGAACAACAGCCGTCTGGAAATGACTTTGTTCATTAACTTGGGCTTCACCAATATTTGTATCAGTGTATTTTTGTTTATGGACACTTTGACTGGAGGCACCATCAAAACCACCTTTAAAATGAAGTAGACCTTTAAACCTCCCGCCAATTTCAGCAAACATTCTCATAGAGTCTTGGCATTCTGTAAAAGTTAATATCCTTGTCAGAGTATGATTAAACATACCCTGTAGAGAAGTTGAAGCAAATGTTTCTGTCACAATTAAACCCTCAGGATAACATATGTGTCTCTCATTCTTAATTTCATGAAGTGAAGGATAAATATCTGCATTATGTATTATCGATGAATTTCTAATAATTTGATACTGTTCATCAGAAAGGTCACACTGAATTTTTAAGCTCAAGGCATCTTCGGTTTTCATTTTTATCGGAAAATTTATCTTTTTGATTTTATCTTTTTCAGAGTTTGTAGCACTTTTCACAAGATCAACGAAGTCTTTTTTGCTAGGATCTCTCGTGGCTTTTTTTATTGAAGCTAATGCCAATGCTTCAGCAGGATGTTCAGCCAATTTGGCAACCTTAAACAAGATAATATTTAATATTTAAGCTTGTAAACTATTTTTTTAACTGGGTTGAATTTAATTTATTTATTAATACCTTAGATCTTCTGCTTCTATCACCTAAACCTTTTTTGTTAACAGTAATATCTTTGTTCAACCAAGTTCGCTCGTGTTCTAAAAGTCTAGAGAAGGTTCTTGCATACTTCCGCAACTTTGATCGGAATTTACATTTAAATATTATAAGAGTTTTCTTTAGATTTATCATTTCAGGTTTTTCAATACTTTCATAGTATAGACCCTCCAGTCTACAAAACTCACGCAGAAGAGCCTCGAGTAAGTTATCATGATTAATTCCTAACTCTTGAATTATAGGAACTAAATGTATTCTTTTCATGTTGAATGTAAGCAATGAACTATTTTAAGTTATTTTATACACAAGTTTTAATTTTAAAACGTGCACTATGCCATCAAACGTTGCATATATTGGTTTTTGAGGTTTGATAATTAGCACCATCTGCATGAGCATGAGTTTTTTTACTAATAGGAACTAAATGTATAATTTGTGTAATGAATGAAAGCAATGAACTAATATTCGCTACTTTATACGGCAAGTTTTAATTAAAAACGAAAAAAAAAACACAAAAAAACTGAAATATTTGAGAGGTCTTATTTTAATTGGGGCAAGTTTGGGCAAATGATTTTTATTTTTTCTGCTTTCATATATACCTATTAATGGGAAAATATTAAAACTGCCATGGAATCTAGTGGAATCGTTTAGTTTTTAAACTAAACTCATAATTAAACTAATTTAAAAATATCAATTTATGACACATTTTTGAGATCCCAGTAATGAAAGACTAAAAACAAAATTCATTGTCAAAAATGTTGTTAGTAGTTGCCAAACATCTTAAACATATGACTTCAAATTAAATTTTGTACTGTTTTTACCCATGTCAATCTTAAAAGAGTGACACAAAAGCTAGATTTTTTTGAACGAGTTTTCCGATAAATAAAATAAATAAGTCTCGGAAAAAGGCGTATAAATTGGTGAAATCTTGAAAATTGTTCACAAAAAAGTTAATTATTGACTTTTAGTGGTATTTAGTAACATTATAATTAAATTAATTAATTTCCAGCAATACTTTTTTTATGGGGGATTTTTTGCCGTTTTTTATAGATTTTGACTCACTGTGCGTCGTATGATATTTTGTTGACTACAACATATTTCCGTTAAATAATCAGGTCTGTGAATTATGAAAAAACGAAAAAATTTGAAATGATAAATTTTGCGGTATCATAAAATATAAATGTTTAAAGCGAAAAAAAACAGAAGATTTAAAAGAAAAAAAAAAATTTCTGGGTTAAAAAAAATCACAATTGCTTGTTAAAATTTGAATGAGATTTTAAATAAATACGTTTTTTAGGTAAAATGAACATCATAGTTTAATAATATGATTTGTTTTGATCGTTTATTGGCAATTTTTCTTAATTACAAGCTCTTTCTTGGTCGGAATTCTAGTATTTTTTGTGAAAATTGTAAATATTGTATTTTGACAACTATATATAGTTAATATAAGTCAGAACCGATTAGAACTAGGATCTATAGTAAATTAAGGTATTTTTTAAAAAGATCTTAACTAAATTCATGTTAACGCGGATGAGCGAAAAGGATCTAAAGACTCCAAAACGAAGTACTTTAGATTCACTATTAGGAATTTTACTTTAGATTCACTATTAGAATAGTAAAAAGGTTTTGAAATTTATATATAAAAAAGAAAAGTTTCTTTAAATATTAAAAAGAAGAAGCAAAAAAACTATTATAACATCTAAAGCACTTGTTTGAACATAATGCGCTGATAAAACCATGCTAATTTCGATTAAAAGAATTCGAATAATTTGTATATCGCCGAGTATCTCAGTTATCTACACCGAGTATCTCAGTTATCTTTTTAAATTTAACTACACCGAGTATCTCAGTTATCTTTTTAAATTTACAAAATATTTTTAAATAACTTTTAATATGATACTATAATATTAATAAAATACTTTATAAACTTTTAAAAATATACATAAAAAAACATAACTTAAAAATTATTTATTTTTAATGACCAATCAAATTATCGGTTATTAAAAATAAACCAATAAAACTTGTCTTTTTTTTTCTGAATAAATAATATAAAATATTTCTCTAAACGTTTGTCCCATAAACAGCACGATCTAGTTTATACTTTATCTCTTCGATAATTTCCGGGGCACTCGGAGTAGTGGGGGAGGAGCTTATATCGGATGAAGGAGAGTAACTGTTCATATGAAGAATTTCAGTTGGGTCTATCTCTTTAACACAAGCTGCATCACCAGTAACATTAACAAGAACCTGTGCCTGCAAAAAAAAAAAAAAATTATACAATATTATTTTATTACAAAAAAAAAGATTAAATCAAATTTAGCTGTATAATAATTAAATTGCTGCAAATGATTAAATACTGCAAAGTTTGATAGTATCAATAAGGTCTCGATTTCAATTTCTGTAATATTTACATACTAGTCAGAGCTCGTTCCGATTCCTCAAATTTATTTAACTTATTTATGAACTCTTATTTAATTATCATATTTAAGTCAATTATTGCGACTGGGATTCTTTACAAAGACATTTATCAATTTGAAGCAAGTATTGTTTGTCATCTGATTTTATGAGAGATGAGTTAAAACATGACGTTAAGTGTGATTCTCCACTTATCGCAGTCATTACTGATCTGTTTTCCTAGTTTGAATTGGTGACAAAAAAAGATAAATAAATCAATGTATATTTTTTTTAACACCCACTTTGCATGGTGACATGCTACTAGAACATGAAAAAAGCACCCCCCCCATTTGTAAGTTGTTCGTTGTTGTTGTTTTTTTTGGGATGGAGGGGGAGGGAGGGGGAATATAATATATATATATATATATATTAGGGATATGACTTTTTTGCAACCTACTAGGCCTGTATCGTAATTCAATGAACTTTTATGTAAAAAGAACGAATAGATGTTTCATTTTGACATATTTTGAAAAAAGGTCACCCCAAAACCAAAAAATCGAATTTTCAATAGGTACACTTTTGTACAGTAAATGAATATTAAAGGCTGAAGATGTTGTAAGAGTCATACTCCTGTTGTTATTTTATTTATTTATGCAACATGTACTGTGATATAACAAAAAACATTATGTGATATATAATTATACAAGTATTACAAAATTAACAGTATCAAAGCGTCTAGTACAACAATATACATAACTGTCTGTGTCTATAGGCCTACTGTGTTTAGTACATGGGTCACATGATGCTCACGTCTCATAAAGAGTCTAGCGCTTATTACTTAGAATGAATCGAAGTTGCAGTTTGTCTTTCTTTCTGCAGGAAGCATACAGGTCTTGCATCACCTTGATTGCACGTTCAGCTATCTGATTACTTCGTGGTATGTCGATGACGGATGGCTCATTCTTCCAGTGATTTTTGAATGACTGCAATGCCTTTTTGTAAGGCTTCAATACATCAGATAAATTCTTGAAGTCATTGTCATTGTACTTTTGACTACTAAACCAATGTTCTGCCCACTCATATGAAATGAACCTGCAAACCTTCTCCAAATTCTTTCTCGCTTCAGGCATAAGAATGAACGCCAGAATGGCGAGAATGGCTCATGAGTTCCATCTGGCATTGCTCATATTAGGAATGTTCTGAAAGTGAATCAGAGGGAAGTTTCTTTGTTCTTCATAGAACCTAAACACTCTTGTTAAATGGTACAAAAACTTCATATTGTCTCTCCACCCTGATTTATCAAGAATTTCTACAGTTCCATTCACAAACTTATCCTTCAGTTCATCATACTTATTCAACAGTTCAGACACAAATGGGTATTCAATGTTTGGAGATTTGGTATCACCCCCAAGTTCTTCGTCCATCACCAGACGGAGAATCCTGTCTAGTACGTGATGCTGACAACCGATAAATTGTGGTATTGTGACACCCTTTAATTTAAACATACGTTGCAACTTCACAACAACTCCATTTCTCTTCCCAGTATTGACGTTTGTTGTATCAGTAATGATCATCTTAATTGAATTCCACAAATTGTATTCATCAATAAGTTTGGCAATTTTTTCAGCAACAGTTTCAGCTTTGCCATCTTTTAAACGCAGTGCATCAAGTTTCACGTCAGTTCTTTCATTCTGAAGTACAACTACCTGATATTCCTTATCATCTATTCGTTTGCCGTCAAAGTGTAAGGACCACTGTTCCATTTTAAGTTGTTGTATCATTTCTTTTTTTAATTTACCTGCCTCTTTGAATATGGACTTGTAAATTGCTGATTGACTTGGAGTTGGAATATCAATACCTTGTTGTGATAATACATTGCATATTTTAGCAGCTTTCTTTGTGGAAACTCCACTTGATGTAACCATACTTACAGCAAATTTACTTTTGTAGTGCTTTCTAGTTTTTTTCTGAGTGTCCTCATCATCGTCTTTATCACCGTTGTCGTCTTCATCATCTTCACTCTTACTTTTGCAGTTTTCAGATTCAGTACCACTGTCTGTGGTAGACAGGACTTGTGATGTGGAAGGTATTGCTGTTCCAGACTGGACTTTCCTTCTCTTGGAAGGGTGAATGGTTTCTTTACTTGCCACTTGTCCTGTTGAGTACCCCACCTGTCCTTTACTTTCTTTTTGTAGGTGGTATAGACGTTTATCTTCCGAGGATAACCACTGGCCATTCACTTTCGTGATGTCAAATAATGCATTGAGAACATCATATTTACCACGCTTGACACATTCATCATAGACCTTCAGCACCTTCATAAGCTTTGCTCTTATCACTTGATCAGACACACGTGGAAAATTCAGTTTATTGTCCCACAATTTTGTAATTTCCTTAGAAATTGGGTCTATTCGTTCTTTTCTTCCTTTAACATATGCTCCGAGAAACTGGTATCTTCCTACGATCTGCAATTGAAGTGGTATTCTGGATTTTTCATCGAGTGAATGTTCTTCTACAGCCACGCTTCCTCTTCTTCTGTGTGACTCTTGAAATCTCACCAAATTTTTAGTCCAAGTCTTCTTGTTCTTTGTTACTGTGGTATGACTTTTCTTGTGAGACATCATATAATATTGTTACAACTTTACGGATAGCTGAGCGTAAATATCCGTTTAATAAAGTCGTTTAATTAATAAAATACTTTAACTGTATAGTAATCCAATTATAGTTCGATAATCCAGTCAATGTTGATAACAGTTCGATAATCCAGTCCGTATCCTAACGATAATGCTACAACTACTTATACTTCGTACACTTACAGCGTCTTTAGTTCGCTACAGTAGTTCCTAATTAGCTCAGTTACACGCAGAGTACTTCATAGAACTATTCACATTATCAACACTGAGCTCTGACAGCAGCTCGCTTATATAATTATTTAGAGCTTCCAGAATGTTCTACTAAGTTCTATAATCTTCTACAGTCTGTTACAGTCGTCTATATCACCGTGGTAACACAATGACGTCATCACATAACAATTCCAAGTATTTGCCGGCACACGGCCGTTTCGCTGCCATGGTAACGTATGGCGTTATATTTATAAATTCATAACAAAATAATGAAATAAATAGAATTAAGCTGAGAATTAAGCTTAAGATTAAAACATCGGTCAAAAATGAATGTATAAAAATGGTAAATCAAATTTTTATTTTGGGGGTGACCTTTTTTTGTTGCAGAAAGCTATTTGGGCCTTTTTTCATGATTTTAGGTAAAAGTTCATCGATTTATGATACAGGAAACATTTTATTTGAAAAAAAATTAAAAAGTCATATCCCTAATATATATATATATATATATATATATATATAAATATATAAATATATAAATATATATATATAAAAATATATATACATATATGTAAATATATATATATATATATTTATATATATATCTAGTATCACTTACGGGGACATAAGCATTATCGGGGACATCTTAGTGTAACCGTAAGCATCGTTTTTTTGTAAAAAAAAATGTCCCCGTAAGCAACTTTTATAGAGAACGAAAAGTACATACATCGACTATCAAATAGCCTGACTCGCAGCGGAGTGCTGCTACATCGACTGAGGGTTTGGTTTGGGTCAGCATCAAGAGTTAGCTTAGAGTTACAGCAAGGTTTAAATATAATACTGTAATTAATCGTTTTTGTAAATAAAAATGAAATATAATATATAATAAATAAATAAAAATAACAAAAATAAATTTAAAAAACATATTTTTATAATAAAAAAAATAAATTTAATTATGTATAAACAAAACATACTACAAAAAATAACATAATGGCGATTATGTTATTTTTTTAATGTTACCACATACTTTTTTCTAAATGGATTTTGATAACTTAATAATGACATGAATAATGTATCAAAATTATAACTTGAGTAAATATTATATTATTTAACAATAGTAAAATAAATATGATTAAAAAAATGATAAAGATTAAAAAATAACTATATCTATGATAAAAATAGTATAGAAAAAGGAAAAAAAAACAACAAACATGTCTCCGTAAGCGCCGACTAGGAGTGTGTGTGTGTGTGTGTATATATATATATATATATATATATATATATATATATATATATATATATATATATATATGTATATATATATATATATATTTGTTTGTTGTTGTCATATACAGTTAATGATTGGATTTGTCATAAATTACAGTTAATGATCGGATTTATTTGTCATAAATTAAAGTCATAAATAAACAAAATATGGTGGACAAACTCAAACTTAAATGTAAAGTTGATCAAAAACTAAAAAAAAAAAAAATAGTAAAACAATTGTACATATTATTATTTAAATAGTTTATCATGTTCTTAACAAAATTTAAAACGTTTGAATCATACCAAGAATCACAACAACAAAATTATAACACATTTTTCTCAACAAACTACATTTTTCTTTGGACAAAACAAGGTGGACAAATCAAAACGATGCTTTTTTTATAAGATTTCATTGTCTTTACTCAATTTACCGTATTCTTTTGTTTTCACTTTTATCATAACAGTACTCTAAAATAATAAAATAGATTTTGGAACGTCTGACCAATTATTTTTTCAATTAAACTAAAAATAGATTTAACTCGTGATATATCGCGTGAAAAATTGTAATTTAAAATGGCTTACGACAAATAAGGAAGTGTTTTACGTGAATATATTATTAAAGATTTTAAAAGCGGAAAACGTCAAGCTGAGATTTGTAGAAAATATAATATAGCTAAATCGATTGTAAACAACTCTGTCAAATCATTTGGATCTCGTGACTGCTATAAACCAAACCATCGGGGTGGACATCCAAGAAAAACATCACAAAGACTAGATTGAAGAATTGTTAAAGAGCTTAAAAAAGATCCATTTTTGTCATCCACAAAATTAACCAAAAAACTTGAACTACAAATCCCCAATCGCACTGTGCGACGAAGAGCTAACGAAGCAAAATTGTTTTCTCTAATGCCTGCCAAGAAACCACTAACTTCTTTTAAAAATAGAAAGCTAGGACTGGCGTTTGCCAAAGCACACCAAAATTGAACTGTTGACCAGTGTAAAAACATACTTTTTAGTGATGAATCAAAATATTACCTTTTTGGAAGCGACAGCAAGAAGCGAGTCTGAAGACCAAAGAACACCAGATACAATACTAAAATACCAAGAAGAGTGTTAAGCATGGAACGCCTGCTATGGTTTGGTGATGGTTTCTCAGCACTAGGAACTGGTCCTATTTACAAAATTAATGGAATTATGGGCCGCTTTGTGTACAAAGATATAATGGAAGATGTTATGTTACCACATGCTGAATGGGAGATGCCCCTAAAATGGATTTTTCAGCAGGACAATGACCCCAAATATTCGTCAAAAATTCTAAAACAATGGTTCAAGGACGAGAATATCACCGTAATGGAGTGGCCTGCACAAAGCCCTGACTTGAATCCCATAAAAATCTCTGGGAAATATTTGACAATAAGATTGATAGTGCAAATGTGAAGTCTAGAGACAAACTATTTGAACAAATCGAGAAGGCCCGATGAGAGATTAATATGAGAGTTGTTGACTCTTTAATTGAATCTATGCCTCGGAGAACGAAAGCAGTAATTCAATGTAATATTAAGTATATTACCAAATATTAAGTTAATTTTTGAAGTTTTTTGAAAAATAATAAGTTAATTTTTGAAATTTTTTGAATTTTGAGTCGATTTTTTGAATGTCCACCTTGTTTTGTTCAAAAAAAATGTAGTTTAAGGAAAATGTGTTAAAACTTTTTTGGTATGATTTTTGAATCATACTAAAATCATGTTGTTTTGTGACACACCCTAGTATGTATATATCTATATCTATATTTATATATCTACATATATATATATATATATATATATATATATATATATATATATATATATATATATATATATATATATATATATATATACCCATATACACATATACACACACACACATATATATGTGTGTGTGTGTGTGTGTGTGTGTGTGTGTGTATGTGTATATGTGGGTATATATATATATATGTGTATGTATATGTATATGTATATATATATATATATATATATATATATATATATATATATATATATATATATATATATATATATATATATATATATATATATATACACACACATACATACTAGGGTGTGTCATAAAACTACATTTTTGAAAATGTCTGATGATACCCCTAAATGTATTCTGTGCAATAAATTAATACTAAATTTAAAAAATTTTTAAATAAAATTTTTTTTAGGGATTGCTCAAGACCCTTAAACATCAGACGGGTCCCTAATATTTTGAAAAAAAAAGTTCTTTAAAAGCATGTTGGGTCTCAAAAGGAGTAAAACTTTATGAAAATTTCAAAAATAATTAAAAAAAATTTATGAAAACATAAATTCAAAAAGTTTATTTAAAAAAAAAAAAAATATGTACTTTTTTGTTAATATGTACTTTTTTGGTGTTTAAGAGTCTTGAGCGACCCCTAACAAATTTTTTTATTTAAAAATATTTTAAATTTAGTATTAATTTATGACATAGAACACATTTAGGGGGTATCATCAGACATTTTCAAAAAATGTTGTTTTATGACACACCCTAATACATACATACAAGCATACATACATACATATATATCGTGGGCGCCTGCAGAATTTCTTAATGTTTCAGATATAACACTTTCAAGCATTGTGCTAACTCTAAACTTTAGTATATTCATACCTATACCAAATGAGAAACAAAAAAAAAGCCCTAAAACGTTTGTTCTCCCCTGCACAAATGCGAGAAATTTTTTACTACTGATATAGTAAAAATTTACTATTTTAAACTAGATTTAAATTCATTGACAGATTCTAAGTTTCGTACAAAAATATTGAAAATTACAAAACTTATGATTATGCAAGTTTTCCAATCCCCCTCCACTTCCAAAAAAAAAGGCAGTTGTAAATTTTGTATGGTCATAACTTCATCAGTGCTGTCACATTTTGTCAATTCCTATGTATTTAAGAGAAATTTTTTGCTTTTAGTCAAATAAGTTATTATGAAGAAAAACATTTAAATGGATGCAGTCAATTAAAACTATAAATCAAATTTTTCAAAAATACACTTTATATATACACACACATATGTATGTATGTATGTATGTATGTATGTATGTATGTATGTATGTATGTATGTATGTATGTATGTATGTATGTATGTATGTATGTAGTATGTATGTTTGTATGTATGTTAGGCCAGGGTGAAAATAAACAAATGTGTGAATTTCATCACAATACTCTGTACTTATTTGCCAATCCATGTATGAAACCAGAATCAGTTGTAAAAAATATAAATGCTTTACAGAAAGTGCCCCATTTTAGCCCTTAAACATTAGACAGGTCACTAATATTATAGAAAAAAAATTTCTTCAATAATGTCATGTTGGGTCTCAAAAGAAGCGAAATTTTATAAAAATTTAAAAAATAATTATTATTTTGTATTTAAATTAGTTTACTACAAAAATCAATTTTCATTGTTTTTTAAGTCAATATTTTTTAAAGATATTTGTATAAACATTATTATTGAAATTCTTATAAAATTTCGGTTCTTTTAAGACCCAGCATGACATACTTTTAAAGAAATTTTTTTCTATAATATTAGGGATCTGTGTGATATTTAAGAGTAAAAATGGTTCCCCAAGTCTCATAATATAATATTTTTATTAATTTTTATTGATTTATAGGTAGACATCACAAAATATTTAGTATTAGACCAAAATTATTTTCACTCCAACCTAATGTACACACACATATATTAAAGCACCAATCTTTTTAAAGTAATATGAAAAACTTACACAATAAGTTAAATAAGTTACATAATAAAACTTACATGATAAAGGTATAAGATTATTCTCATAAGATTGTTTTATAAATTGTTTTTTAATAACTTGTATTTAAGATGACCAATCAAGATTTAAAAATCTTGATTGGTCACTTTTTTTATGACAAATATACAAACAAATATTGAGGCTATTAGAACTAGTCATTTTGACTAAATTTTAGGTCAAAAAACAAACCCATATAATAAGTGAAACTCCAATTTGCTTTACAGTATTCTGTGAATGTTGAAGTTCTGTTTTATTTAGTCTGATGATCAAGGCCATTTTATGTTTTTTAGAATTTATGAATTCAAATTCTCATCAGACCATACTATAGCGCTCTTGAATAAATTTGGCTTGTCAAGGTTTAGCAAAGTCCAGATAGTTAACCTTTAAAGGTTTAACAGATATTCAAAAATAGCTATTTTTTCATTTAAATTTTACAGAATAAAAAAAAGATAGTATGTAAATAGTGAATAAAATACAACATTTAGACTTTAAATTGACTGCTAATTAATTTACTTGTATATCAAAAATTTAAAAATCTTGATTGGTCGTTTTCAGCTTACACGAAAATTTCGAAAATGTGCAAAAACTACCAATCAAGAAAAACAAAACAAATGGAAATAAAAAAATAATAAATTTCTTTACACCCTGATCTTAAGCCCACCCTGGTACAACAAAATTAGTATTAATATATATTTTTATTAATAATTTCAAAAATGACCTTTTATAACTTGAATTTATATTATTGCTGATTTTGTTACTAAAAAACATTATCAATAAATTTCATGGAAACTCATTTGAATAATCCTTACATAAAAACTGTAATTTGGAAATTTAAAATTTAAAAAAGAAATTGCAACAATAACTTTTTCATATTTGATATCTAAATTTTAAGTTGTATTAAGTTGACCACAAAACAAATTACACACACACACACACACACACACACACACACACACACACACACACACACACACACACACACACACACACACGCACACACACACACACTTTGTTATCAAAGTATCAAAGATTTAAAATGAAAAGTATTGAAAAAGTAATTGAAAGATTTATACTCGAGTCTTTGTAAAGATCTCTATAAAATAAAATTAAAATTAAGTTTAAGTAAAAAATAAAGTTTTTAAATACTGCAAACAATTTTATTTAACTTAAAAATTTTAACTTAATACCTGGTTTTTAGGTGGATTAAATGAAAGCATTATTTCATTTACATTGAAGGACATTATGGCATTTCCATTTAATGAAGCCACATAAGCACGCACAATGGTGTGAATTTCATTCATAAACTGTTGCATAAATAAGCCCAGTCCTCCTTCCTATAATGTCAAACACTCAAAATCAAATGTTTAAAGCAGAATAAAAAAACACTTTATAATAAATAATTGATAATAATTAATATAATTAGTATAATTAATATAAATTAATGTAATTAAACATAATTACATTATTACATACATTATTACATTATTGTAAAACATAATTATTATGATTATTAGTAATTTTTGTAAAAAACACTTTATATATATAAATATAAAAAAAAAAATAACTTGGCTTTATACCTCTTTTACACATGTGCTTTCTCTTATGAGGAAAATATTAACATTTCCGAGGTAAGAGGTAACTGACATATTCGGAATATAATCAAGAGTGCAAACAGTCACTTGAGGCTGAAAACTTTTTTTCTAAGTATTCAAAAACATTTTATGTAAAATTTTTTAAATATAAATAAAATTGTTTGTATTTCTTTTATAAATTACTATTTGTTAAAATTCTTAACTACTTTATTATTGGTTAGATATGATTTATGATGCCCAAACAAATGTTGGAATGATCAGTTTATTTTTTAAACAATAGACTTTAGAATCTTTTGTAATTTAATTAGTTTCCAGTTAGTGTTAGCTAACATACTTTAAACGCATCATTTAGAAGAAGGCTAAAATGTCCACGAGGCCAAGATGTTGAAAGCTTTAATGAAAACTAAACGAAGAATGGTTCATTAGTTTGTTAATAGGTAATTTTGCTATTAGTTTATAAGTTAAATATAGTTAACTATATTTATAAAATACAAAAACTTTTAAATTAAAACTATTGTCATTACCATACGTGAACTGCTTTCACACATACCAGCTAAAATATATATATAATAATAATAAATATAAAACACACAAACAAAATATAATAGATGTTTATAAAATGTTGTTTATAAAATCATAACTCAATTCAAATAATAATCAATCATTTTTTTAAAAAATATTGTCAATAAAAATTTACAATGGTGAAAGTAATGATTAACAACAACCTGAACTAATTAAAATTAATTACAATTAAAGTACAAAAAACAATTTAATGTACAATTAGTCTAAAAACAATAAAATATTTTACCTTCTTTAATTAAATCATCACATATTAGGGTTTCTTCAGTCCATATATGACCTATCAAAGCAATTTTTTTTTACCAAAAACCTTTAAAAAATAAAAAACTATTTGGTATATAGCTTAGAAGATAAGAAAATTGGAGCCATGTTAGCACAAGACTTGGTATTGCTATATATTTACATATCCACTAAATACCTATAGACATAAAGTTCTCAGAATATTAAGATAGATTTAGATGATTGGTTTTTGTGCAACAGAAATTTTAAAAGAAAACATAACTGAAAAAATAATTTTTTGTAATAAATCCTTAAATAATAACCAGATTCAGGGCTTTGTTTGGTTTCAATTGCTTTCGGTTTGTTCTCCATTTCCACATTCCCAGCAACGAAAGTTGTTAACATAATCTACATAAAGAGTTACAAAAGTTGGACCACATAAAGACAACAAGAAATAAAACAGAAGCATAAATCAAGAAAAACATTGAGTAAACTGGGAAAAAAAAAGAGAATGAAAAATTGTGGAATAAAAAAAAAAAAAAAGTGAAACTAAAATGAACATGAATTCTGATATAAACTCTGCTTTTGTCTCATTTGTTCCCTTTTCTTTTATTATTTTAATTTTCTTTTATTATTACCAACGTTTTTTTTTATAAAATAGAAAGATTTTTATCTCAAAAATAAATTTCCAAAAAAAAAAAAGCAACATTCACCAAATTCATCTGTTCACCAAACATTAAAAAAACAAAAAAACAAAAAAACAACGTAGATCTAACTAAAATAAAAATAAAAAATTAAATAAAATATACTCTCTAAGAAAAATCAAAAATCAATGGAAATTGGATGGAAAGATAAAAGTTAACTGAAAAAGAAACTGCAAATTATGTGAATCAAAAAGCACAGATTCTAAACAAGCATTTACAAAAAAATTAAATAAAACATTTAAGAGCAAGTCAAAAAGTATTCTTCCATGTTTATTTAAAAATATACACTAGATGTATATTTTTAGAGCAGTCATTGCAAAACTCAAATAAAACAAAAAGATCTTAGCAAAACAAGCAATGATTACTTTAAACATCAAAAACAGAATTTGCAGAATAGAGATAAAATTTTTATAATAATTTGACAAAGGTTCAATATTGACAGAGGTCTGTTACCTCTTTGAATATGTTGACAGAGGTCTGTTACCTCTGTGGTATTATCAAAAATAAACTTATTTAAACATTTTATGCATTATTTTACTTCTTTCCCAGTTTACTCAATAAATTAAATTATGCCCTATCTATCAATATCAAAAAAGACAACTTTTACATGAAAATACTCATCATCATCGATTCCCAAGTAAAATGATGTGTTAATTAAACTGCACGGTATAAATGATCGCATTTTTAAACAAACGCCCTAAAAAAAAATTTATATATATACACATATACAAAAATACTACCTAATCATAGACTTAAACAGGTTGTTTGACCCCTTTAACTAGACTTTAAATTTAACCCCCTGTACTAGATTCTATAAAGCTCAAAAGTTTACAAAATAATTTTTAACAGTTTTCATTAATAATTTAATGTTAAATTTAAAATAAAAAAACAAGCTTTATTCTTACCATAATTAAATTATCAAAAACTGATGCAAGCCATTGGCTCAATTTAAAACTATCATCCTGCAGTGGAATCTTGACACGCTTAAAGACTGTTAATAGCTATAAAAATTCATTCAAAATAGATATTAACACATTTTTAACAATATTTTTGTAATAAGATAAATATTTTCAATATTTATCTTATTACAGTTTTGAATATGAGGAGTGAACTTGCGAAACAAGATAATTCAGAAATAATGACAAAAATTTTTTTAGTAAACCTTTTTGCTAAAAATTGAGAAACTAAAAGCTAAACAGTATTTCAAATATGTTTCAAACAAAAACTTTAAAGCTTTTAATTTAATTTTTTTTTCATAAAAATAAAACAATGTTTTATCTGGTGTCAACAATCTCGATAATTGTACACCTTGTTAAAAATTTTTTAAACTTGTTGGGAGATGTTGTTTTGTTACAACCATAAAATGCTTAAAGAAAAATACTTTATGACTCTCTTTACAATATAACTTTTTATTTTTAAGTTGTTTCCACCTAAAGTTTCCTGATTCACCTGTTAAATAATGACAAGATAACTCACAATTTAATCATTTAGCTTAATAGGAGATAATAATTGTAAAAACTCTGGCAAACAATTTTTTGCTAATTTTGAGGTTGTACTTTTTTCTACTTTTTACATATTTGGTTTTTTTTTTATTTTTTCTCACTGTAAATCTTTTAATATTTTATTCCAATACTTTATTATAAATTTTATTGATAGAACAAGAAGGTGGAAATCCATATTGATGATCAGAAAGTAAGTTATTAGATTGAAGATGAGAGACTAAGTGTTTGTTAATTAAAGACTCAAAAACCTTGCTTATGATAGGAAAAAGACTAATGAGACGTTAGTTAGACTAGACAGATTGCTCTCCAGAATTTTTGAAAATAGGGATAACAGATGCCGCTTTCTAACCGACAGGATCTGTTAAGGTTTCCTATCTTTTTCTGCTCTCTATTTTTTTACATTCTCCAATTTCTAGATTTCATTCTTTATTTAGTTCTCTTATTCTTCCTTGTATAGAAAACTGTTGTCATATTTGTACTGGTTGTTGTGATGAGACCTCTTCACTTTTAGAAAAGGTTCAAAAACCCATTATAAATGTTGCTGGACCTGTTCCATTACTCCCCTGCTACTGTTCCATTGTTGTAAGGTAGCATCTCTTTCTATTTTTGCATGCAATTATTACTTGTTTCATCAACTAAAAAGCAATCTTGTGTCAATAATCATTCAGTAAAGTCACATTCTTTTACTGCAGCTACAGAAAACTTTTATTCATCCTTGAACATTGTTGCTTTGGGATTCTCTGTTGTCATGGTTTCATGACTCATACAATCTACAGTTTTTTTCTTGCACTTTCTTCATTTTCTGTTTTCCCAACAAATTACTTTTCCCAACTTAATTACTAGTTGCTTACAGCTTTAAGGAGTGCTTTACAGCCTTAAGTCTGGTAAGTAAATAAAAAAAGAAATCAATCATTTCAAGCAAAGCAATAAATTACATGCCATTTAATCTGTATTACGGATAACAGATTAGTTTTAACACTTACCATAAATTTTAAAATGAACATAAAATTAACAAGTAAAGAACAAATAGTGTAAATAATATAACAATTTATTAACAAATTATAAACAACAAGTAGTGTTTGCAATTTAAAATGATTAATTTATTAGATAACAGCTAATTTTTAATGTTATATGAAATGTAACAAAGAAAAATTTGCTAAATGTTTTGAACTTACCTGTTTATGGTCATCAAACAAAGATTGACCAGGAGTTGCTTGTGTACTAAATATATTAAAACCTAAAAAAAACAAAAGAAAAATTTTGTAAGAGGTCTCTCTATTAAAATTTGCTGCCTTAATATCAAACATAAAAGTAAAATAAATGATGTAATACAATGATTAACCTTCCTGGGGTAGAGGATCAGAAAACAAGGGTAATAAATCAATATCATTGAGATCATCTAGCTAAATAAAAATTTAGAAATTAAATTAGAAATATATAAATAAAAATAATAATATATAAATATGATAAAATCAATAACAACCAAATAATAAATCTTTGAATAAACATATAACTTGTTCAAAAAATAAAAATAAAATATGAGGGTCACTATTTATATTTTGGGAATAGGAACCTAAACAAAGAGTTAAGCTGCGAATATATTTTTATTGTCTTTCAAAGTACTCGCCACGATGATTGATACACTTTTGCATGCGCTTAAACTAATTTTCAAAGCATTTATTCAATTCCGAATGAGTTATCTCCAAAACATGATTTTTGAACGCTTCAATAGCTTCTTTGGGCGATGAAAATCATTGACCACGCAGTTTATTCTTCACAGATGGGAACAAAAAGAAATCATTGGGTGCCAAATCAGGGCTGTACGGCGGATAACCCATCAATTCGATGTTTGAGAACTTGCATTGTCATGATGAAGAACAAACCAACATCTCTTGTTTGTTTTCCTTATTTCACCGAAGATTTCTGGTAAATAGATGGTTGTGTACCACTCAGAATTTATTACTCTACGATCCTCTAGAGGCACTGTTGCAAAATGACCAGTTTTTCTGAAGAAATAGGCCACCATTTTCTTTGAAGTGCTTCGTGCGCGAACAACTTTTGTTGGATTTGGTTCATCTTAGAACACCCATACAGTCGACTGCTGCTTACTTTCGGGCTCATACAAATATATCCATAATTTGTCACCTGTCACAATTTTATAAACGCCTTTTGAAGCACCGCGATTGTATTTCTTAAGCATTTCTTTGCACCAATCGACACAAGCCTTTTTTTGAACGATTGTCAAATTATGTGGGATCCAATGCTAACATGTAAAATCGCATATATGCTGGTGGAACTAAAATGCTTAGCGATGCCTCAATCTCACAATAGGTTACATGACAATCTTGCTTAATCATTTTGTGCACAGCATCGATGTTTTCTGGCACTGCAGTTGATTTTGGACGACCTTCACAAAACTCATCGGACAGCAAACTACGACCACGATTGAATTCACTATACCAGCGATACACAGTGGTTTTGATGGAGCTTCATGGCAAAAAGTCAAATTAAGTTGATTGATGCACTCTTGTGGTGATAATCGATGTCAAATGTCGTAAAAAATCATCGCACGAAAATGTTTACAATTCAGTTCCATTTTTTGCCGAAAGACGAAACTTTCAACTAAATATAAAATAAACAAATAGCGTCAGTATGACAAAATGTTCTGAGTACGTATATCGTCAAAAATGTCAAACTTTACGATGGAACCGTCAGATGGACTCACATGACATCAGTGTTGCCAATTCCCGAAATATAAATAGTGACCCTCGTATTATTTAAAATAATTTAAACTGATGATTTAAATGCTTATTATTTAATTTACAACTATTATAACTATTTATAATTTATAGTTATAAATCATAAATTTCTATTTAAATTTGAGTTTAATTTATTATTAAACATTTGCCATTTATTTGAAAATTTATTTTTAGATCTAAGTAAAAGTAAGATTAACCTCCATAAAAAAAAGATGAACCTCCATAAAAAATTAAAATTAACCTCCATAAAAATAAGATTAACCTCCATAAAAAACTAAAATTAACCTCCATAAAGCTTAATTCTTTTCCATCACTAGTTATTGCTGATTTCCCAGTTTTTAAACTTGAGTTAACTGATTGATCAGACTAAATAAATTTTAGTTAAAAAAATTCATATAAAAAATCTATTTAAAATCTAGTTGAAAAAATTCATATAAAAAATCTATTTAAACAAAGTTTATCTATTTACCAACAAAAAAACAAAAAAAGTTGTCAGATTTTTTCTGACGGTTTAGTTTTAGAAATTTTATAAAGCATTATCTCAGCCTTGCTGCTAACTCAACCAAATGTTACCACCGGTTACATCAACCATCATCAACCATCATCAACCATCATCAACCATCATCAACCATCAGAACATCAGTACATCAAATGTTACCATCGATTACATCAACCATCATCAACCATCAGAACATCAGTACATTAAATGTTACCATTAGTTATATCAGCAATACAATTTAATTCAGAACTACACATAAATAATGCTAACATATAATTCTTATTTTTTTATAAGTGCCCCTAATACTATCTTAATTTATGATTAAAATATTAATATGTTCAAATCAAAATATCACTGTTTTATACTTAAGCCATTTTGCTCATTATGCACAATTAAATTGTAATCAACTTTTCAAAATAAATCAATATAAAAATTAAAAACATCTGGATACATTTGTATTTAGTTCTTTAAAACTATGATGTTGTTTTGGTTCTGCTGGTTTTCTTTTGGTATCAAATGTACTTTTCTCATTAATCTAAATAAGAGAAAAATAAAGATAAAATAAGAGAAATATTATACAACAAAATACGAGCTAAAGATACAAAATAAACATAATTTTTAGTTTCAACTTTGATGCTACAGTTTTTCAGTTGCTTGTTTATTAATGAAGCATTTTGTTTTTAACAATAATTTTTTTTATACTTACTATAACATAAAAACTTAAATAGTGGCGGATTCAGCATAAGGCAGACCTTAATTCCCCCTCTTTCACGCTCTCTAATCCAGTCACCTGGCGCCCCCTAAAATATAAGTATCTCATTACAAAATTCTGTATTTATTTTAAATGGAAATAGAAAACTAGGTAACAACAAACCATTGTTTACATACCATATGGCACCCCCTCCCCACTTAAAACCTACTTGCCCCAGCTCTACTTTCAACGATGTGTATACATCAATATCTCCGGTAATGACATCTGAACAAAAAATAAAATATGTACATCCCTTCTTAATAGAGAAATAGATGACATCATGTTTTCCTAACTTGTCTATACTCTACAAAATTGATTTGACTCCTTTTACATCTGCTTATGATGAGAGAAGATTTTGTAGACTAAAGATTATTAAAAACCTGTGATCTGTGATCAACAATAACAAAACAATGTCTTTTTGGATTGACATTAAATTTATTCGAATGTGAGCCTACTGAGAGCATTGACTTTGAATTATCAATAATTAATTAATAAACTAATTTGCTTTAACCAAGCAGGCACAGACGTCCATAAGATGTCTATACAATGCCTTATGGATGTCACAAATCTGTATAATGATCTTAAAATTTTTAATTATCACTCCTACACTGGATGCATTAGCTTTAATGATAATGCAGACAAAACTTATGTCAATTTTTTTTAAACATTTCCATGTATGACGCTAACTTTCCTATCATTGTAAAATTGATAAATCCAACAAATATAAACAATTCTTAGGTGACCAAGGAATTTAAAAAATCATGATAAAACACAAGCTTTATATAAAATATCTTAAAACAAAATCATCTGTAAATGAGAAAATATATAAAGAATACAAATACCTATTTGAAAAAGTTCGTAAAACTTAAAAAAATAAGTACTCTAGACTCATAGATAAATTTAAAAATAACTCAAAACGCACTTGGCAAATAATGAATGAAATTAGTGGTAGACAAAAAAGATGCTCAGGTTCCCTCCTTCAGACGATTATAGTTGATAACAAACATATATGCAAATCAATAGCTTTAGCTCATGAATTTAATAAATTCATTGACATTGGTTCCAAACTAGCAAATAAAATTCCTTATTCCAATGCTACATTTAGAGATTTTTTAGTACAGATGGAACTGCATTGGTTCAAATGAATTATCTTCTGAACTATCTTTTCAAGAGTTTGAAAAAGATTTGAAAGATTTGAAAATTTTAGGAGATTTGAAAGAGCTTTCAAAACTCCTAAAATTTTAAAAGGTGACCAAGCAAGTATCAGTAATTATTACTTAATCTCCGTCCTCTCCACATTTTCAAAAATACTAGATCATACTATGTATAATAAATTATACAATTATCTTCATTCTAATACTTTTTTATACAATTATCAATATGGCTTTAAATAAAATAATTCCACAGAATAAGCAATTATCAAATTTGTATGTGAAAACTCTAACTCTTTTAAAAAGTCCTAATATACATTAGGTATTTTCATCAACCTTTTGAAAGCATTTGATACTGTCGATCATAAAATTTTACTACACAAGCTAAAATATTTTAGAATAAATTGCTAAGTTATAAAATGGTTCAAAAGTTATCTATCCAACCATAAACAATTTAGGTTATCTATAAAAGTCAAGAACAATAGTGGTCCATTTTGAGGCCACTATTGTTCTTGATTTTTATAGACAACCTAAATAAAGCCTTGAATTTAATGAGCATCATGTTTATTGACAACACTAACTTATTCCTTTCCGATAATGACATTTACAAATTCTTCTAAACTATGAATGAGGAACTTAAAAGTATATCCAAATGGTTTAAATGCAACAAACTAACTCATAACATTAAAAAAACAAGTTGGGTTCTTTTCCACCCAGTCTCAAAAAAAGCTTATTTACCTTGAAGTTTGCGGTAAACTTTTTATTGATGATGTTGAAATAAAAAAACATTATGTAACAAAGTTCTTAGGTGTTTTTTTTTGATAAAAATATCATATAGAAAACGCATATCAACTATATTGATACAAAAATTTCTAAAAATATCGGAATTTCATATAAAGCCAGAACATATTTATGTAAAAAAAGTCTTACTCAACTTTATCACTCATTTATTCATAGCTATTTAAATTATGCTAATTATGTTAATTATGCATGGGGAAACACTGAAAAGTAAATTAAAATGCCTTTATCACTGTCAGAAACATGCGATCTGTTTAATAAATTTTACAGATCAATACACTCATTCCATACCATTTTTTATTGAAATGAAAGTTCTCAATATTTATAAGCCTAATGTTTTTAATGTTTTATGCTTTATCTATATGTGGAATAATGACATATCTTTACCTGCTTTCAAAGATCTCTTTTGTTTAAAACTAATAAATAAATATACACTTAGAAATAGTAATTTTATATATGAACCCTTGTGTCAAACCAAGTTTAATCAGTTTTGTATTATATATTGCGCACCCTATCTTTGGAATAAAATTGATTTGTCCAATTTCAATATGTTTTAATTGTAACAATACATTTTTTTAAAAACTTTTATTTTAAAGACGTCCAACGAACATTCTGTACAGAAAAAAATTTGTATAAACAAGCAAGAAAGTAAATTTCTTTTTTTAATGCTTGCTTTTAGTAATATGTATAGTCTAAATATGTTTTTAAACCATCGCAATTATATTAAATGTTTCCTTCTTTTAATGAGAATTATTAACCAAAGTAAATTAGCAAACTCAAGTTGTAGATTGTTTAGTGTCTTTGACATACTTAATAGTTATGATAAAAGGCACATAAAAGCATCAATAAAATATATTTATAACAATTGCGATTCTCAAAAAAAAAATTTCCAGGGGGTTATTATGACACCCCCAAGCCCTGCCCCCCTACTCATTCCCTTAGCCCCCCCCCCTTCCCATGATGCTTAACCTCAATCCGCCACTGAATAGTATATTTAAAAAATACTTAATTTAATAAACATAAAAATTTATTATTATTTACAAAAATACATTACATTATTTTAAAAAACATTATTATAACATAATAAAACATATAATAAAAACATAATAAAACATATAATAAAAACATAATAAAACATTTATAATAAAAAGATAAAAAAAGAGTATTACAAGTTTAGTAAAAATAAAAAAGATTTTTGGTTAAAGTAATGCAGAAATATAAACAATACCTTAGTATCAGTAAATGAAAACATTTTTGGCAGGGGTAGTGCAGAGATATAAACAGCAGTCCCAGTCTATTGAAATTAAAAGTATTTTTTATAATGAAAAATAATTCAACAGCATGGCAAATGCTTCACATTTAAAGAAATCTTAAAACATTAAAAAAAATCTTAAATGTCATCCAACAAACATCTAAAAACAAACAAACATCTAAATGTCATCTAAATATCAAATAATACAAAAAAAAAATCAAACATATTATAAACATCTTTAAAATATTAATTGAATTTAAATGAACTTAAAAATATCAAAATTATAAATGCGCAATATTAAACAATATAACCATGACACCAATGATAGTCTGCTCAGCCATAGTTAAACATGTTGTCAGTCCAAATATAGCATTCATTCCTTTTAACTAGAAACAAAGAGATCATTCTTTTTAAATATTATTAACATATTAGAATATATTATAATATATTAGCATCTGTTAATTTTTGTCTGACATGTCAATTTATAACTAAAATCCATCAATGTGAGTTTAACATTTTTCAATGTGAGTCTAGTACATGTCAATGTCAATATAACAAATAATCAAAAGTATAATTATCATTGTGACTATAATGAAAAACTCAAAGTCAAAAAAATTTTATTAATAGGATAATAAACAAGTATGGTTTTTTATCATGTGTAAAAGAGCTTTTCTCTGCTTTCGCACTCATTTATTCCCGCCGAGGCCCAGGTCACTGATTCCCTGATAGTGTAACGCTGACGTAATACTTTCGTATTAATCATGCAGAAGTTATTTTATTTTAAAGCGCATTAATTCCTTTAAAAAATTCATGCGTCAAAACGAATTCAGTTTATTTATTTAGACTAGAAATGGTGTCTCAATGAAAATACTCATCTTGGGAAGATGTTATTATGCATCCAGCTACTGTCTTGTAGAAGGCCTCCTAGGCAAACACTTGAGGGGTAAACAGATTCTATCTGTTGATCAGCTTCACACCCCTTCTTCATCTATTAGGCTGGCGCAGATGTAATTTTAATACATTGTTTCCAGTTTAGGAAGTTGAATGCTGGATCTTCTTGACTCAATGCATGGGTTTTGCTTGTGTCTCTGTTTTTATGACTAGGCAACTCATCCTATTATCTCCTAATGAGGGTACAGCTCTAAAACTCAGTTTTATGGCTCTGAGGCCGGCAGGTAGTCAGGTTTCCAGAACTTTGTGGTAGCTCTCAGAAAGGCTGATTGCATCAACAGCTGAAAAATATCAAAGTATTTACAGTGCCATGTTGCGCATGAATGGTTTCTCTGTTTGTACTTTTGGTGTGCATTTTCATATTTGGAGCCCTTTGTTACGGCTTAGGGTTTATTAATAGTAATAAGGAAACTGCTTGGGCTATTAAACAGTGTTCTGATTACTATCTATGCTTTGAGTCAAGTTCTTTAACAAGTTTAAAAATGAATAAAGTACCAAAAACTATAAAACAAAAAAAAACCATCATCATCACCAAGTTCTCTAAACCTATCATCCACTAATATTCATGGTCTTCAAAGTAACTTTTCTTCTGTTGAGTCTTATCTCTTGCAAAGTTCACCAGACCTACTTGCTCTTTGTGAGACTAATTTGAGTTCAGCTGTCTCATCTTGTGACCTTAGTGTTGATGGTTATCTCCCTTTAATTCGTAAAGACTCCAATAGTCACATGCTTGGCCTGGGTATTTACATTCGTAAGAATTCACCCATTTGTTGTAAAATTGACCAAGCCCTCTCTCTTTATCCATCAGCTAATATAGTTGTTGTTGGTGACTTTAATGATCATCACACTGAATGGCTTGGCTCTAGTGTCAGTGACTCTGTAGGCATTAAAGCCCACAACTTTTGCCTTTCTCAATCCCTAACTCAAATAGTCAACTTCCCAACTCGCTTTCCACACAACCCAAATCATTTACCTTCTCTACTTGACTTATGTCTTGTTTCTGATCCAAGTCAGTGCTCAGTTTCTCCACATTCACCCTTTGTGCTTCTGATCACAGTCTGATCTCTCTAAAATTATTATCTCATTCTTCTTCATCATCTGAATCCCCCTATCATTGTACCTCTTACAACAACCTAAATGCTGAGTGGAATTCTTTTCTGTAATTTTCTTTGTGATGGCCCTTGGGTAGAAATCTTTTGTCTTCCTGCTGACAAATGTGCTTCTTACATAACTTCGTGGATTCAGGATGGCATGGAATCTTTTATTCCCTCTCGACAATTCCAGGTCAAGCCTCACTCTCCTCCTTGGTTTTCCTCACATTGTGCCGTTGCGATTGCCAATCGAAACTGTTACTTCCATATCTATCAGCAAAACAATTCTACAGAAAACAGACATCTGTTTATTACTGCTAGAAACCATTGTAAAAATGTTTTGTCTAACGCTAAAGCCCTCTATACTCAGGTCATGAAATCTTGTATTTCATCACAAAAACTAGGCTCTCGTGACTTCTGGAGAATCTTTAATAGTATCAATAATAAGGGCAAATCTGTAATTCCACCTCTCTTGTATGGTTCAGACTTTGTCACCTTGCCTAAAGACAAAGCTGAATTGTTTGCTAAGAACTTTTAATCAATATCATCTCTTGATTCCACTAGTTTTGTTCTACCTGATATTGCCAACAAACAGGTTGATCCATTGCTTGACATTCGTATCTCTCCAGCTTTTGTATCTAAAGTGATTTCCTGCCTAGACTCTTCTACAGTTTGTGGTCCTGACAACATACCTGTTATAGTCTTGCAGAAGTGTTCTCCGGAGCTGTTGTCTATACTTTCAAAACTATTCAACAAGTGCTTATCAGAGTTTTGTTTTCCAGCCTGCTGGAAAGTGGCATCTGTTATCACTATTTTCAAAAATTCTGAAGAGCAATCTGATTTGTCTAACTACTGTCCCATTAGTCTTCTTCCTATCATAAGCAAGGTTTTTGAATCTTTAATTAACAAACACTTAATCTATCATCTTGAATCTAATAACTTACTTTCTGATCATCAAAATGGATTTTGATCTTCTCGTTCTACAGCTGATTTGTTAACAGTAAAAACCTATAGGTTTTATTGTGCATTAGATAAAGGTGGAGAGGTTAAGACCATTGCTCTTGACATTTCAAAAGCTTTTGATAAAGTTTGGCATGCTGGACTTCTCCATAAGCTTTCTTCTTATGGTGTATCTGGTAACATCTTTAAGATTATTGAATCCTTCCTTTCCAATTGTAGTATAAAAGTTGTCCTCAATGGACAGCACTCTTCTTCTTATTCTGTTACTTCAGGGGTTCCTCAAGGTTTAATTCTTGGCCCTATACTCTTTTTAATTCACTTTAACGATCTTCCACATATTCTCACATCTAAGATGGTATTGTTCGCTGATGATACTACCATTTATTCTTGTTGTGATTTGGGGGCATTTAAGCTTGAAAAGGATCTTATTTCTGCTAAAGCATGGAGCTCACAGTGACTGATGAACATCAATTCAGATAAAACTCATTTTTTTCAGCCAATCGTTATCGCAATAATTTAGATCTTCCTATATTTATGAACAGTAATGTACTTGATGAGTCATCTATCCTTCATCTTCTAAGATTAACTCTTACTTATATCAAATCTGTTGCAAAATTAGCATCTGCTAAGGTTGCATCTTTTTATCAAGCTCGACACTTTCTTACTTCGGATTCTATTCCCTATCTCTATAAGTCTCAAATCTGGCCTTGTATGGAATACTGTTGCCATATCTGGGGCGAATTTTCTAATGATGCTCTTTCTCTTTTAGATATGGCGCAAAAACCGATTGTAAACATAGTTGGACCTGCTCTTACAGCCAACCTCCAACCATTATCACATTGTCGTAATGTTGCTTCTCTTTCTCTTTTCTACAAAGACTATAATGGGCACTGCTATAAAGAGCTAGCATCTCTTGAGCTATCTACTAAAATTTATTCTTGTATTATTCGCCATTCAATTTAGTCTCATCCTTTTTCTGTGACTGTTCCTAAGTGCTCCAAAAAATCTTATTTGTCTAGTTTTTTTCCTCGAACATCAGTTTTTTGGATTTCGCTTCCTTCATCTTGCTTTCCTGATTTATATAATTTGCAATCTTTTAAGTCGTCTGTCAATCATTATCTTGCTCTACATTCTTCATCTATTCTCTTCCAGTAACTTCCAACTCTAATTAGTGTTTGCTTGCAGCCTTGTTGGAAGTGAAGATGTTTAAAAAAAAAAAACTTTAAACTTTATTAACTTATTGAGTTACAATATTGTGCGGTGTAGTGGTTAATAAATTTGATCGTCGTGCCTGCGCTCCGGGTTCAATCTCTATTGGAGTCTATTTTCGTTTTTTTCAGTATATTTTTTTGTTAACTAACTAATTGATGCTAATATATTAATGATAATGAATATTAATATAATAAAATAATAGTTAAGTAACTCATTTAATAAATAACATAAATGCATGTAACGTCTTGCTTTTAAAGAAAAACGTTATCGTTAATGCTCTTACTCTTAAGTCCTTAATACAAGGGGGGGGGGGGGGAGGGATAAAAGGAGGAAGGGCAGAATTTTAGTCTAGTAAAAGGCAGGGGGGGTTGTTTAATAAAAGGGGTAGTAGGGACTTTTTATGATACAATATAAGTATTTTTTATAAAAGAATTTAGTTTATAAATTTGAACTAATACTTTTTACAAAATACGCTTAAAACTATTTAATTAACTTTCTTAATTAACTATTTAATTCTTTGTGGCTTGTGGTCAAATGCGCATTTTCAAACAGCTGATTTAGCATATTTTCAATAGGATTTAAAATGCTGCATTTTTTTAAAGCCTATTTATAATGAAAGTTTTTATTTTGATCGGTGACTGAAAGAATTATTTTCTAATTTTTAAGGCCAATATTCAATGATTTTTTTTTTTTAGTTTTGAGATTTAAGGTTTTTGATGACAATACTGAAAAATTAATAAACGGGAAGGTGGGGGGAGGGAGGGAAGGCAGGGGTCTTAATAAGCTTGAGGTGGGTGGGAAAATTTTCCAAAAATTAATAAATGCCCCTCCATTTTATTAGGGACACGAGAGTAATATAAATAAATAAATAAATATTTATAGAGAAATCCTTTAATGAAATTTTTTAACTTATAATATTTTATTTTCAACATTTGTTTTAAGTCATTTTAATTTTTAATTTTAATTCTTTTTCACTTATAAACACTCATTAGGTATGCATAATATATATAAGATTTATTTGCCTTCAACAGCTTCACTTCACTTCTCAAAATAATTATCATCTACAAGTGTAAAAGGTAGCTAAAAAAGGGCACCACGGGCGCCCATGAATTTTCTAATATACATACATGTCTATATAATTCAGGCAAAAACTAAACTAACAACAATTTAAAAAATAAAACTAAACTAACATTAACAATTTAACCATGAGAGTATGGTGAAACAAATATAGATTATGAAAATAACATAAAAAACCATTGCTGAAAATTATAATCTTGGAAAAACCAATCTGCTTAAAATATAATGGGCGTCTAGAAAAACCATTGATTAGATTATAGATAAAGATCATACATAAAAATTCGTTTTTTGACCAAAATTTGTATAAAACATTATTATTATTTTTTTGCAGCTTCAGATTACTTGTTTTTACAACTTTGAAATCAAACATATAAAGCGCAATAGTTATAAAAGTATATCTTTAGATTTTAACAGCAGAGTTATTAAAGGAGTCAGATGTTAATGCTTCATATGTAAAAAAGCTTGTGAAACCTTTAATAGTAAAGAAAATGAAAACCTTTTTAATATCATATTTCAACTTAATAAACGAATAAAGAAATGATGAATAAAAAAACAAATAAAAATTTGAAAAAAGGCCATGAAAAAGTCAGGTCAACCTGAATGAACTTCTTTAATATGAGTGTTATAAACCTTTGCATTATCCCTGAAGCAAAAAAAAATTAATAAAAAAAAAGACTGAGCCAACTTTTGCTTTTGGCCAATTCACCTAATAATGTTTATTTTGCTTTAAATAGATTTTTTGTACTGTGTATTTTGCTCCGTGTATTTAAGGCAATTTATCAGTATTCAAATTCTTTTATTTGGAATTAGCATGATTTTGTCAGCGTATTATATCCAAACAAGAGCTTTAGTTGCTATAATTTTTATTGCATCAAGTTTTTGTAATGTTTAAAGAAACTTTTATCTTTTTTATATGTTCAAAACTTTTTTATTACCCATAATTGTGAATTTCAAGAACATAATTTTTGAGTCTTTGGATCAATTCTGCTTAACAGCGTTAACTAAATTTTAGTTAAAATTTTTTGAAAAAATGTCTTAATCTACTATAGATCCTAGTTCTAATCAGTTCTAGCGCATATTAATTTAATATAATTGTCAAAACACAACATTTCTATCAATTTTCACAAAAAATATTAGAATTCGGACCAAGAAGGCGCTTATAATTAAGAAAAATTAATCAATAAACAATCAGAACATATCATATTATTAAGCCATGGTGTTCATTTTACCTAAAAAACGTATTTACTTAAAATGAACAAGCAATTGTGATTTTAATAAGATTTAAAAAAAAAAAAGAATCTTCAGCCTGGGTTTTTTTGCTACAAACATTTTTATTTTATGTTACAACCAAATTTATCATTTTAATTTTTTTCGTCTTCTCATGATTCACAGACCTGATCATTTAGTGGAAATATGTTGTAGTCAGCAAAATATTATACAGATGTTATAATTATTAAAAATCAACTTAACTACATCGAGCATGGTTTTGGTATACATAATACTAAATATATTAGGAAAACACATTTTAAGAACATAGAACCAAGGATGCTCTCAGTGTAAAAATAAGGTACATTTAAAATTACTATAAAAATTGTTATAACTTTTTGTATATATGCTTATCTCCCAAGATCAAAGGGAGGCAAGTTAAAAGGGCTACCATTTAATCTTCTTCACAACCCTCTTTCAACCCACTCAACCCCCCTGGTAATACAATGCTTGATAAGAATCTTGCTACCAGAATTGTTAGGTAACATCTTACTACCAGGGATGTGTTAAGTTGTATCTTACTGCCAGGGTATGTGTTGGGTTGCATCTTTCTACCAGGGTATGTGTTGGGTTACATCTTACTACCAGGGATTTTTTGGATTGCATTTTACTAACAGGAATGTTTTGGGTTGCATTTTACTACCTTTTGATTGATGAAAGATATTTTATTGAAATGAATTTTAACAATTTTAAAAAAGCTTTTATGCTATGGCCTAATACTAATGAACTTTAGCAACCAGTGCAGACATATACTCATCAGAGAATTACGGTAAATAAAAATATTTACAGAACTAAGATAGAAACATTATCAGATAAAAGAAACAACATTTTTTTCTTCTCAATTAATATTAAAGAAAAAAAATTGCAGTTCTTAAAAAAAACACTTTAATAATTGGGATATGTTTACCTTAAGTTTGTTGATCATCTGCTGATGTAAGTCAAACTCTATAAATGGAAGAATCTAAAAAAACATAGAAAAATAGGTAATCATATTTTATCATATTGTTCTTTGAGTACAAACAACTTTTATTAAACTTAAATATTCAACTATTAATTAAATGGTCATTTTGTAAAAGCTTAAAAGATCATTTAACAAATATAAGAACAAAAATAAAGTTAAAATATAACAATTACCTGCCCCACATTCTCAGCATTCGATTCTTCTTTATCTTTTTTTTTACATCGTATTACACTGTAATTTATAAAAAATAGTCGCATTAAAAATCTTTAGTTACTAATACAGAAATATATAATAGTAGTAAAGAAAAAATATAAATAAAATACAGAAAAAATATTTGAGATTTTTCTAAAATAAAAATAATTTTTAAAATGTACTTAAATACAAATTGAAAAAAAACTTTTAAATAACAAAAAATCTGACCGTGCTTGAATCATACAGCCAGATCCTATAATTGGTAGATCTTCTGGTAATTCAATGGTTGAAAGTATGACATCAGGAACTTTGTCTTGCCTAAATGTAATTTTTTTTAATAGTCATGTCATTAATAGAAGCATTTATAACTTATTAGCTGTCTGGACCTCTTAAAAACGGGTCTTGGTCTATTCCACACTGACCATTTATAAACTTATTCCTTACTTCAATATATTATAGTAGGCTGTAGAAATGTAATTATTTTTTATTTTTTATTTTTATTTTTTATTTTTATATATAGAAAAACTATACATATTGTCTACCTTTTAAATTTATGAAAAAAAATTTTATTATACATTTAACTTTAAAAAATTTTTAACGCTTAAATAGTCTTTGCATGAGCCACTATTTATCAGGGATTTGTATATTAGTACCTATCTAAATATTTAGAATACCTGCATGTGTTGATCAATTTCAACTGATATAAAAAAGTTTAAAAAGCATGCGTTAATAAACTTAAAAATATGTGGAATAATGGACTCACCATATTCCATACCAACTGTTTCCATACTTATTTTTTATAAAATTGTTTTATTTCAATATTTTTTAGTAAGTGGTAAAAAATAAAAAAATTTTAAAATCTTTGTTTTGAGTTAATGATTAATAATCATTACTTTATAACTTCTTATTGTAAAATTTGAAAACTTCTATAACAAAAAAAAAAAAAAAAAGGGACGGGCTTATTAAGTTTTTATTAAAATTATATTAATAACCTAAGCACATTAATAACAAGTATCTCTATCATGACATTTGTGTAACAAATTTCTCCTGATGTTTTGATGTTCCAAGATTTTTTAAAAACTCTCTTTCTTTCGTTTGTTATAGTACATAATATCTTTATATATTTTATATATAATATATAATATCTTTATATATGTTATATATAATATATATAGAACTTTTAAAAATGTTTTATTTTGTATTTCAGAAAATTTGAAAAAAAAAAAAATTATAAAAATGTGCAAGCGATAGTATTTGAACCCCTGCAATACACATCACAAGCGCAGCGAGCTAACCACTTTGGCCACTCAGGTATACTATACTTGAAGTTTTTAACCTTATTTATTAAGCAAAAAACTTTTTAAAACGGCAAAGAAATGCTATAAATAAAATTAAGGAGATATTGCTGCATGCTTACACTTTCATCCACATTTTCTTATAAAAAAAAGTGCTGCAACTCTTTCTTGTTATTAACTCAGGTATAATGAGTTAAAATGCCATGAGTTTCGTGTTAAAAACGCACAAATGAGTTACAGCAGCAGCGGCAGCATTAAATTCAATATTAATATATAACAGATTGTTGCATATCAAAATACATAAAATCATACTTGCACAACAAACACCGTGATAATGTGACTGGTAAAACAAAGTCAGCATCATTGTATGGAACATGGCAAATATTACAACTTGGAAGTGAAGGTTGTGAACTTGATATAACAGAAGATGAGTCAAATTCATTTTGTCTTTGTATTTTTCTATAAAAAATCAAATTTCACAAGATAAAGTAATTCCCTTTGCTTCATTATATAGTAAAATACTATAAATTAAAAATATATTCACTGTTTGAGTGAGATTATTCAGCCATTTTATATGCCAAGTGATTTCAAAAAAAAAACAAAAAACATTACATTAAATAATAAAAAACCTTCATTAAAAATTAAATAAAATAAATAAAAATTGAGAACCCAGAATTTTATCCATTTAAAGAATGTTTTTGTAACAATTAAAGGGAAACAAAAGATTTTTTTCACTTTTTTATTGATTAAGTGACTGACTTTGCTTGAAAAATTTAATCCAATCAAAAATAGCTTCTTGTAAAAATGAATTTTAAGAAATAAATATTATATAAAACTTATTATTTTTTTCTATTATAATTACATAAAAACATGGTGTAAAATGAAAAAGATTTGATAAGTGATTTTCACAAATTTATTACGGCAATGTTTTTATAAGAACATTAAGAACTCTATTTTGTAGGATACATTTAAAATCATTTATATATATATTTGTATATATATGCATTTTTAGTTATATTATTTATTAAAAAAATATGTTATTAATTTTGTTTTTCAACTCAGAAAAAAATAACAACCTAGCTTGCAGTAATTTTTTATTAAATATAAGATTGACTGATTGTACACAAGTCATAAAAGGTTAATAACCAGTTATTAGTTAATCACCAAACAACTTAAACATTGATTAATAAAAACTATATTTAATTAAAAAAAAATTTTTAAAGCTGATTGTAGAATATTATAACAAATATACTTTACACCACATTAGACCAAAGAGCAATGAACCAAACAAACAAAATCTTGCTATCATGTAATTAATTTCTTTGACATAAATGTAATATACATACTTGTGTAAGTTTTCTTCCTCAAGAGGCTCCAAACTGCAATGAAAGTCACCTAAAAATTATTAACAAAAATAAAAAAGTTAAAATTATGCACCAATGAAATTACAAAACAAAGTAAGATAAGTTTTTTAACAGTGGGTTTGCTAAGACATTTTTCTTTGAATTACATCAGAGGTAACTGTTTTCATGAATTATTTATCATTAAAAATTTTTTAGAACTTATATTATCAAATAAATACTGTAATGGTCAAATAGAAGCATTAGACTAAAAACCAACTAAAGGCATTAACATGAGGATAAATTAGAGAATGTGAACAGTAAAACTACAAACTATTCATTGTATGGTAAATCAAGATTCACCCTACAGTTCCCCCCCCCCCCCACTTTTTCCTGATGCAAAAATAAATAGTACAAACTTTATATTTATTCAAAAAATTTTCTAAATTAATAATCTAATAACTTAACATTTTTATAGAAACTAAAAATTTAAGAACTGTTTGATGATATTAATAAAATCATTTATTAAAAAAAAAAAAATTTAAACATTTGTTAAATTTATCATTTTTTTCTTTTCCTTAATTTTTCCAAGTCTTAAATTGGGTAAAGCACTTAAGAACATACTGTTTGCATATAAAAAAGAAACATCAATCAAAAAAGAAAACAGATATATATATATATATATATATATATATATATATATATATATATATATATATATATATATATATATATGTATATATATATATATATATATATATATATTATAAACAAAAAATAATTATTTAATTGTATCAAACCTTATATATTTATAAGTATTATACTATTTATATTATATCAGATCTTATATCAAAATGAAACCTAAAACTTTTTCAACAAAAAAATCTATAAAAACTTGTTCAAGATTGAATACATATTAATGTATAATAATAAACAAGATTTATTTTGATTTTGATCTAAATACAACATGTGTTTTGACCTAAATGCACCTTTTTTTAATACTGGACTGGAACAGTAATTCCAAGAGTTCTCCCAAAGTTATGCTAGACAAAACAACATAAAGGTGACATAAAAAAAAAAGATAATTTTGCATTAATTAACCTAAAAAATTAAATTTGTTACTCAGCATATTCATTTTAACTAATTTATGCTAATTTATGTTGCTTCATGCACAGGAGAAACTTTATTTATTTTTTTCCTTGAATATTGCTGCTTTGGAATTCTCTTCAGTCTTGATTCTTTGAATTTGAATAATTTAGAGTTTTCTAATTCTTACAAATTATTGTAATTTGTAAGAGTTAGAAAACTCAACCACTTTCTTGGTTTTCAAACTTCTTTGTTGCTTTTCAGTTAAATCACAGCAACTTGAATAATGGTTGCTTGCAGCCTTGTTGGGAGCAAATTTATTTGTAAAAAAATAATTTTTTTTAAAAGATTAAAAGTGGAATTAATGAAGTTAATAAAATGAAATTATTCAGCTGTAAAATAAAAAAAAACAGTCCGATAACTGATGCAGTGGAGAAAATAGAATTAGCCTCACCATGTACTGATCCAATATTTTGTAAATCTCTAAGCAATTTGTGCAGTGCATATATTGTATCCACACTTATATAATTATTGTTACAAACAACAACTTTTTAGATTATAATATAGCATAATTAAATTGTGGTACATTTGATAAAACCATAAAATGTATAATACTTTATATTTGCGGTAGCAAATAAAATTAGCCTCATCAATAATTATTTTTAGTTTACTTGTATATTTTGATCTGGTGATACGCATTTGTGACTTTTTATTTTTATTATTATTTGTAAGTTGAACAAAGACTGTGAAATCATGGCTCATAAAGTTTTTAATATTTGGTTTTTGGTACCTGAATTTGAAATGGGACGTGGTAAGCGTTTTACAAATGAAGAATTAGCAGTAATCAAAGCATGTAAAGATACAGGCTTATCTAATCGGGAAATTACAAAGAAAATTAAAAGACCTCCAAAAGTGGTTAATAATTTCTTCAAGATTGGCGTTAATTATGGAGCTTATAAGGAAAGTGGTGGCAAACATAAAATTCATAATCGTACTAAACAAATTATTGTACGTCGTGCTGCTGTTCAGTACATGACTACATCTCAAATTCGCGTTGATTTACAATTACCTGTAACTGTTCAACGTATGAGACAAATCTTACTTGAAAATCCAAACACAATTCGGAAAAGCGTAAACCAAGACCAACACTTACTGTTCGTCATAAAAAAGTTAGATTACAATTTGCAAAAGAACATATGTCTTCGCAGGAAGAGTGGCATCAAGTTCTCTTTAGTTATGAAAAAAAGTTCAACCTAGATGGTCCTGATGGTAATTAACATTACTGGCACGATCTTCGAAAAGAGAAAGAAACTCGGATAAGTTGTAACTTTGGTGGTAAAACTGTTATGGTTTGGGGGCTTTTTTCTTTGCTGGAAAACTCCCACTGGCATGGATTTCAACAAAAATGAATTCACAGGACTACATTGACTTATTAGAAATTAGTTTGCTTGAACATGGTGAAGAATTGATGGGTGAAAGTTTCACTTTTTAACAAGACAATGCTGCTATCCATAATTTAAAGCTTACAAAAGCTTGGTTTAGAGAGAAAAATATTCAACCATTAACTGCAAATTCATTCATTAACTGTAATTTATGGCAAATAAACCCAATCATTAATTGTAATTTATGACAACCAAATCTGATCATTAACTGCAATTTATGACAAATAAAAACTATATGTACTTTTTACTTTTATTTATAATTATAAGACACTTTATATTCTAAATGAATCATATTATGCTGTATTACACTGTAATATGATATAACAACTTACACTGTATTATGATGTAATAAAGTGTAATACCTTAATACTACTAATACTTTTGTATAATTATTTCATATATATAACAATATAAAAGTACAAAGTAGACTTTTATTTCTCATAAACTATGATGATCAATTTAAATTATGAGGTTTCAGCTGAACCAATATTAACTTAATTTAAACAAAAACTTGTTGTTGTTGGCCAACATGGTTGATTTGTCTACTTAGTTGTATTCTTTTATTTATTATTATTTTTAGTGTATGATTTATACAGTTTATATTTCAGTTTAAGTTTTTTTTTATCTTTTATATTTTTCTATATATACATTCAAAATTAAACCAATCCATATTTTTCCATAATTTTGGACATTAATCATTTATAATTTTTTTTTTTAATCACAGATGGTAGCAGTCAATGTCATCATTTGACAATAACGAAAACCAATTGCAAATTGTTACTTTTAAATTAGATTTTTCTAATAGAATTTCTAGGTTTCTAATAGAATTATGAATTATATACTCTTTCCAATTTACCAGACCAATTAACATAGATAGGTGATTCTTCTATCATTTGATTGAGTTAGCATGAATCTGAGGAAAACCTTGCTTGCCATATAACTAGCTACAGCCACTATTTAAGTTGGGAAAACAAGGCTACAACCACTATTTAAGTTACGAGTTAACAGAAAATAAAGAAGAAAGCTAAAAAGTAAGAAAGCCATTTACTATAATAAAATAATATAGTATAATAGATATATATATATAATAGAAATAATAAAGTATAAAAGTATAAAATAAAGTTTAAAATAATAATAATAAAGTATAAATGACAACTTTTCAAATTAATTTTTAGCAAATATTAATCTATATAACATGATAATGTTAAAACATAATGTAAAGTATAGTATATAAATATATAATCGATATTATGAATAAGTACTCAAAACAAAGTATATTCTAATAATTATATAATAAATAATATTATGAATCAATTTTATTATTTATTAAAATTATTTAAATAACACTTTTTAAATTTAAATAACAATTATTTAATATTTTAATAATATATTTTAATATTTAAACTATATTTTCAATATTTTAATTTTCAAACAAACATTGAAAAAACTAACCCTCATGTCGATCATCAGATAACTGCAGTGTAGCTGCTGTTCCATATGCAGTCAGAACTGCCAAATCATCACTAAAAAAAATATATTGTTTATTTATCAAAACTATTTTTTTTATTTGATTGTTATTAAAACAACACAAATTGATTATTGGAGTTGAATACCAATAAATTCTTTTGAAACAAAACCTTGATGTAGAATTCACATCAATACAAAAATGTTCAGTATATTTGCTAATGCAATCAAATTGTATACTTAATTCATTATACTATATATACTAAACTTATTAAATACTAAACATCATTGTAGAAAATGCTGAATTTACTGTAAAATATATTTCATATAAATATATATTTTATATAAACATACAATATTGTAGTTATATAAATATACAATAATTTATATAAATATACAACAGTGCTCAAAAGTTTAGCACGCAGCAGAATAAAAATTTTTTCTTAAGAACTTAAAAAAAAATAGAAAAAAAGATAACAAGTTATAACACAAAATTTATTTTTTAGAATATTTAGAACATATTAAAAAAAAAATAATAATGAAAAAAATATAAATTTTTTTGGAAGAAATTAATTATAAATAAAATTAAGAAAAAAAATAGCACCTCATAAGTTTAGAACGGCTTTGAAGTTGTTTTTAGGCTGAACTTTGATAAAGAATGTAACCACCTTTATTTTTTAAGCATACTGAACACCTTCTTCTTATAGAATCGAAAAGTTAATGAAAATATTCAACTGTCAAACAGTTAAACAACTCTTTTAAATTTTTTCTTAGATTTTTAACTGAAGATACTGGTTCTTTAAAAAGTTTTTGGTCCAACACAGTCAAAACATTTTCAATTAGATTCAGATCAGGTGATCTAGCTGGCGACTGAAGTACCTTGATATTGTTTTGCTCATACCATTCTGTTACAGATTTATGCATTATGGCATGGAGCGTGTCTTGTTAAAACATCCATTCTGGCTCGCTTATACTTAATTTATATCTATTATTCTTTTCATTGTGGTACCGACAGACACCACAACAGACTTTGAAGACTTTGTTTTTATGAATTAGGACAGTTAGTTAGATGCATCACTAAAAGTTTTTTTAAATTCTTAATTACTAATTTTTAAAACTGCTTTGCAAAATTTAAATCATTTTAAATGGTCTGTAGCTTTTAAGAATGGTTTTATGGCAACAACATAGCATCATAGTTTAAGGTCCATTAATGTTCTATTAACTGTTTGTCTTGATATTTGATTTTTAAGTGCAAGGTTTATTTCTTGTGCAATCTATTTTGCTGAGTATTTAGGATTTTTGATGGCAAATTTAAAAATAGAATTATCATCAGTGATACATGTTTTTCTTGGTTGCCCACAATGCTTTTTGTCAGCAGTACAACCGGTTTCATTAAACTTAGCAATAGTTCCACTAACACATGATGGTGAAACACCATCATGTGTTAGTAGAACTATTGCTAGTAAAAAATTGAAGAGGTTTCAATATTAGAGTGACCTCCCATATTAAGACCAATAATATGCTATTTGATTTTTTGTTTTTGTTGACCAAAACTTTTTGAAATTTTTTATTAATTATTTTCAAAATTTTAAAACTAAATTTTAAATTCATTGACAAACCTGAGATTTTACAAAGTGTAGAATTTTATTCAAAACCTATTATTTTAAAACAAAATTATTTGTTATTTTATTCAAAGCTTAAATTTACATTAAGACATCAAAAGTTATGCAAAAATTATGAATTAATATAAAACAAACTTTTAAAATACTCTATCTTACTTCCAATATACTTTTGTAATATAAAACAAACTTTTAAAATACTCTATATTACTTCCAATATATTTTTGTAATATTTCATTAAAAAGGAGAGTTTAATTTTTTTATGACAAAACTTTATCCACAATAAACTTATAAAAGCTTTCTTTAAAAGTTTTAAGGAGAGCTAGTGTGCTAAACTTATGAGTAACTTTTTTTAAAGCTTAAAACACCAATTAATGTATGTACTTAAAACACCAATTAATATGTGTACTTAAAACACCAATTAATGTATGTACTTAAAACACCAATTAATGTATGTACTTAAAAAAAAAAGAATGTGCTTAAGCAAAAATTTTTAAATTTTCTGTTTTATTTTATCATTCTATTTTGTCTAGTTAATTGATAATTAGAAGAAAAAGTTGTTTTAAAAGCTTTTTACCAACTGAAAAAAATAATATATATGGAAAAAAAAAAGTAAATTTAATTCCATTGCATCCTAAACTTTTGAGCACTATCATATGTTTCATATAAATATACATATTTTTCTTTTAAATTTACAAACATAAATTTTTTTAAATCTTTTAAAAAATATCTCTTATGATTTTGCCAAGGAAGAAAACAAAAGAAAAAGAAAAGAGAAGCCAGTAAAGTAGTTATAAAACTAAACAAAAGTAAAAAATAAAATAAAAGATTAAATAAATATTCTTAGTAATTGCTCAATTCTTTAAAAACATATAAGAACTTAGCTATAGGGTGTTTATGTCTATTGGATGTGGGTGACAGTTTGTGCACTATATGTAAACTTAGGAAAAACATGCCAATTACAATCTCAACATTATGAGCCAAAAATTAAATTTATAATTAAAAACAAGAACTTAATTAGCAGATAGAAACCTACATCAACCTACTTTAATATTGTAAACAATAATTTGTATGTTATAAAACAAAAGTAAAACAAATTTTAAAAAGGCATGGTATGGTATTAACAATACTGTTGAAACTACAAACCATATAGTAGAATATTCAGAATATCCAATTACTGCATTACACCCAAAGGTCTTAGCATTGGAACGGATTTCTGTGCGCAGCTCTTTCCACCAACTGTCTCTAGTATCAACTTCCTCTTAAAACAAATAGTAACAATTTAAATAACAATATTCAAATACAAATTTTTTTTTCACAAGTTAAATTGCAATTCACTAATTTACTTTATTTTTGCAGTAATTTTATTTGATTGACACAACTATTCACAACTTTTAAATAAAAATAAAATACAGATAAAAATAAAGTATCAAAATATAAATAAAACAAGAATATAACTTATAAAACTATATATTCTTTTATGAATTTATGATGTATAAATTAATCATTCAAAATCTTGAACTAAAAGATCTTCAACAATTCGTCGATTGTACTTTTAGTCAAATATTTTTCAGCAAATAAAAATATTTTGATAAAAAAAAAAATTTAATAAAAATAAAAATAATTTAATAAAAAAAAACTTGATAAAAGTGCCTTTCTAATTTATTATATATATATTTTTTTTTATTTATTAAATTATTTTAAATAGTTTATGTTAAAACTTTTTATAAATCACTTAATTTATTTGCAAAAGTTACCAAGCAGTTTCTAAATTGTACAAAGCAATTACCCTGTTACCAATTAGTTCCTAAATCATTTTAAAATAATATATGATAACTTTTCCATTGTCTTCTATGATGCCATTTTCTCATTTAAATGTGACAATTTAAAATAATTGGAGAAATGTTTTTTTAAAAGGATGCCCTTTCTGGCATTTTATTTTATTTTTTTGTGCTTTGCTGATTAAAATCTAGTGATTTTATTATTGATCAGGATCTAGTATTTTTATTGTGATTCTACCTAAAGAAGAATCATCATCCAAAATTTATGAGCTCTTTCTACTCTTATCCACAATTAAATTATAGGTTTTATATCAGAAATTTCCTTTTTCCAAATAGGTTGGCTTTGCTACAGCTTAAAAACTACTCCAGCCCTAACATCAGTTTAATGTTATGACCAGTCAATTACCAAATATATTACTCATGTATATATATATATATATATAAATATATATATATATATATATATATATATATATATATATATATATATATATATATATATATATATATATATATATACATATATATATATATTTATTTATTTATATTTATATAGGTGTGTGTATATATATCATTTTTAATTTCAAAAACAGAAAGTAAAAAATAAAAACCTGAATTAACTTTATTTAAAAGTTTGACTGATAGAGATGAAACCATTCCTCCAATGCATTTTATAAAACCTGGGGGTGTTTTTTTTATTGTGTAAAATGGAAATACCTAAACAAAAGCATTTATTTAATAGAATTATTTAAAAATTAAAAATATAAAAACTTTCTCGCTTCTTTATTTATGTTGCTTGCTTCAGCATAATACATATAACAAACTTTTTAATAACACATTTACAACTTTATTTATAACATACTTAATTTGATACAGTATTCTCTTTACTTTTACTTTTTTTTTGAGGAGGATTTGTTTATCTTTATTTTGCCACGTACAGAAAGATTTATGAACTTTACAATGTTTCAAAACCAGGAATAAGTCACATTATCAAAAGATTTTGTCAGTGAAAAACCTTTGAAAACAAGCCTCACACTGGCAGACCTAAAGTTATAACTGAAACGGCCAATAAAATGTTGGTAAGATATTCATAATTGTATTAAGTTTGACAGGGATCTTTCAATAATGATTCTTGAAAGATTCCTGTCAAACTTAATACAATTATGCGCTAGTTTCACGGTGGGCTAGTTTCAAAACAGCTAATATATATTATGCAAGACATTTTAAAAGCTAAAATAAAATTAGCAAAAGATCAGACAGTTAATAACATTTCTCACATAAATTTAAACTTGTAAACATATACAGCTATGGACAACTAGCAAAAAACACTGCAAATTTTTGTTTTTAAAAATTAAATTTTTGCAATTTTTATTACTTATCTATAACTATTAATACTCAATGACTAGAAGATGATCATGCGACCTATGACTAGAAGATGACCATGTGACCTATGACTAGATGATGACCATGTGACCTACAACTAGATGATGGTCATTTTATAGCAATTTTAAAATATTTATTAAGATAAAAAAAAATTTATGCCACCCCAAGACATGGTGGGAATTCACTAAGACATGGTGGGAATTCATTCAATATCAAGAAATAAAAAGAGGTTGGGATAATTTCTAAGATTGATAGAATCTCAAAAATTATTAGACATAAATAAAAAATATTTAAATAGAATTTAATAAAATTCATTTTTATTAGTTAATTCATTAGTAACACTTGGTGCTAACTAAAAACAACTAACAACAACTTATCGTAAAAAACTTCAACATTTTTTTTTGGAGCAATTGATAAATGAATTTTATTAAACATTGTTTAAATTAATTATTTAACATTGTTTAAATTATTATTAATTCTATGATTGACATTATAACTATTTTATTTCAGTTTGATGGTAAAAAATATATTTTTTGATTTTTTTTTAGATTTTTTGATGAAAAATATATAAAAATATCTCGAGGTTATTCTTAAAACATGTTACGCAAACAAAAATGTGCACAACTTTATATAAAAGAAAAAAAAAATCCTTTTTGGTTTTGACATTATTCAAGCAAACATCTGGTCTATTTCCAAATTATATAAATTACTGTAAAACAAAATAAACTAGTATGATAAAAATATAGTTATAAACAAAAGTTAAAAAAAATGTATTTAGTGTATAATAAATACAAAAATAATTTAAAACACACACCAATTCATCTATAGAAGATTTTGTCTTTTGTAAAATCGTTTTCATTTCAGATCCTTCAACTGTTGAAATATAAAATTTAAAAATCTAAATAAACTTTAAAAACTTTTTGTGTTTTTTTATTTTATAACATACATATGTATTATTTTATTATATAACATATATATATTTTTTTGTATTTAAAAAATTTAATGTGAAATCTAATTAAACTAGGTTTCTTAGTAAGAAGACTTGCCAAAAAATTTTTTTTTCAACTTGGTGATTTGAAAAAAAAAAAACTATATGATTTCAGTCTTTTTAATTTTTCTTTTTAATTCTATATAAAGCAATGGAGTGGATTTGTAGTATTGAAGCTGGTAACAGTAGGTATGGTAACAGTATCTATGTATAAAAATATTACAAAAGCAATCAAAACAAAATATAACGAGAATGATAATCAGTGTGCATCAGAGTTTGAGAATGATAATCAGTGAGCTCAGTCTTTTCTTATTGTTCAGTCTTGTGTTATTGTTTCGGAAGCTCTCTCTAAACAGTTCAAAGATTTAGGATGGGAGCTATGTCAAAATAGTATTATATAATGTTGCACAAAAAAGTGATATTACTCAACAAAAAAATAAAAATCTGGTTTAGTACCAGCAGTTACAAGGAAAAAAAGGAAACATGTCTTTAATAACAACTACTTGACAATGTATTAAAGATTTAAAATGAATGTGTAAAAAAAGGAAAATATGAATATGCTTTTTGATATTGCTTTTGTTGTCACTCTGAAAACAAATTATTTTAATTATTAAAGTGTTATCCACTGAAGACAAACAACTCTGCTACCAACAGGTGAAATGACTCTATTTTCTAACTAAATAAGAGAATAAAGATAACTGCTGAATAAGCCTAAAATTGACATACTGTAAACAACTGCAATCATGTATCTAGTGCTAGGATATCTGCAGATTGTGAATATAAAGAAGATAAGAGTATCTACTCACCAATCAGATAAGAGTATCTACTCACCAATCAGAAAATACAAAAACAAATAAGATAAGAGAATACAATACAACAAAACAAAATTACATGCTACTTGATTACATTCACAGTAGTATCAACAAATAAAGCTGTAAGAATTACGGCTTTATTTATTGAAAGAAAAACAAAAGATCCAAAGAGAACTGAAGGATTGAATTTAAGCAAAACTTATTGCTGTAAAAACTGCAAAAGTTATTAATGAATAAGACAAATTATAAAGTTCAATAAAGATTTATTAATTTAATAAATGATTTTATAACTGTTGATAGAACCAGTGTTGTATCAGAATGATCATCACTGGAAAAAAAAAATGAAAAAAGGTTACTCAAATTGCCAGAATATTTTTAGAAAAATATTAACATAATTAAAATAATTAATAAACTTCAGCTTCAAATAAACATGGCATAATATTTGTAGATGCTAAGATTTATAAGATAATATTATTTCAACATTGTTTTTTGTAATTCTATAACATTTGTAGATAATATTTCTACATTGTTTTCTGTTAATTTTTTAATAAAAACAGTTTTGCTGTAACTTGGTAAATTAGGGTATTTAAAAAAGTTAATGTTCATATAAACCATAAAAATATTAAAAGCAAATAAAAAGAATTTGAGTGGGTATCAAATCTCATTACGTTTATGCATTTTGTATTTTATAATAATGCCTGGAGATTTCTTTCGACAAGTTCTGAATAATCTTTGGAAAAAACAACTCTAAAATAAACAGCTTTTTTTTAACCTTTGACATTTCTAGAGAAGATACTAATGCATTTTCTCTTTTAATGTACATACATTCATAGAAATTAGACTTTATTCAGATTTCAGTATTTCAATGTTAAAAAAATTATTCTTAAAAATATATTTAAAGAATTTGTATCAATTTACTTTTATTTTATTACTATACTTCTGCTTTAATAGTGCTTGATATGCAATTTTTTTTGATATGCAATTTTTTTTAGATAATAGCAATTTCATTATTCAAATTAATTTAAGATTATACCAATGGGAACAAAACAGGCTTTAGACATCTAAAAAACATTAATTTGTTTTAATATGAGATTTAGACATTTAATGTCTCATTAAATACCTGAATCTTATATTAAATATTCACAGGGTATTTAATTTTTTCTGGCAATCAAATTTACTGATTATTTGTTTGTTTAACTCAACTTTTTTTGTGCCAATCACTTTTTCTTAAAATACAAAACTAACAGATTCAACAATAAAGGTTAACCATCATGATCAGCCATCATGATCAGCCATCATGATCAGCCATCACAGTATTGCCAAAAAAAATTTGTACTACCTAATAAATAAATTGTTTATAAAATTTTGCAACTTTATATGAGTTCTTGATCTTTAGAAAAAAACACTATGCAAACCAAAAAAATTGATTACCAATAACTTCATTGTCAGAACTGACAGAAAGTTGTCGACTACGAGAATCAACATGAGAAATTTCTTTTGATCTAAAATATAAATTAATTTTTTTTTAATAGACTGCATAAATTTTTTGATTCCAGTTTGATTATCATTGGTTATAACAACCTAATTTTTAAAATAAATATTTAGTTGTGTAGTTACCAGATTTTTCTATGAAAATAACCAACTAATACTGGATTACACTGGAAAATATAATAAGAAAATGATATGTAAAGAAAAAAATGTTATAATATAAAATTTTTTTTATCGAAGTAAGATAACTCTTTGTTCAAATCAAAACCATGACTTGGATTCAAAGAACAAAAATCCCTTTAATCCAAATCAATTGTTTATAAAAAGGGTTATTAATTTAATTTCATTGGAACCTTGATTCTGGATCAAAAGATCTTTGATATGTCAGTCGTCTAGGTGTATCATTTTGTTCATGAACTAAAGTGACAGATGTACCAATTGCTCGAATAACTACACCCATTTCGCCTTCTAAGTCAATATGTTGCTCATACCTATAGTTAAAACAAAAAAATATAAAATATAAAACTTAATTACCAAATTAACATTATAAACTTTTAAAATATTTTAAAAAATCATAAAATGTAATTTTATAGGATATTATCGAAATACAAAACTGATTGCATTCTCTATCAGAATATATTTATTTTCATATATATATTCATATATAAAACAATTTTACCCAATGACTGCATTGCCACCAGCTTCAAGCACCTTTAAGCCAATCTTTCGCTTCATTTCACCTTAAAATTTATATAAAAAGAGAAAATAAATTATAAGTGAATAATTAACTTTTTGCCACATTTTGTAACTAATGAGTCGAATTTATATAAAAGTTATAAAGTAATAAATATAAAGTAGTGTGTAATTAATATATAAAGAAGTGTTAAGTGCTGCAATTTTTGTAAATTAAAACAAAATTTAATTGATTTTCAGCATTCAATTAGTATGATGTAGAAAGATTTCAGAGCTGACAGTGGTACAGTGGAAGAAAGCATTTTTACAGAGTTTAATCCCCACAACATACTAGATAAATTTGAGCTTAACTTATTTTTGGCGCAGCTTGTTTATTAGGATTTCTGTTGGAAATTTCAGGAATGATTGAGAGATTACAAAATTACAAAAAAACTATTTATTTCAACAAAAAAAAATAAGCTTCTCTGATTTGGAAAAATAAATGCATAAAAAAATTTTTTTTAATAACCTTAGAAAAACCACAAGGTTCTTATTCATACTTTTCCTAACAAAATCAACAATCTTCCTGATAACATTACGACTAAAATGGCTTTATTTTAAAATGATACATATTTATAAATATATATTTTTATACTATAGCATATATAGATATACATTACCCAAATTATTTGCCAACCTAATTTCACATGGTTTGTTCACAAATAAAAGAGAAAAAAATAAAAAGTTAATGAAAAAAATTTATTACAGCTCCAACCCAAGCCCTCAATCGATGTAGAAGTAACTTCCTTGCATGTGCAACTCTACATTAATCAATATATGTACTGAAGCCCTCACAGCTCTCTAAATCAGTATAACATCAGATTGCGGATTTTAATGTGCATTTATTTTGATGTGTATGTGTGTGTGTGTGTATATATATATATATATATATATATATATATATATATATATATATACATATATATATATATATACATATATACATATATACATATATACATATATACATATATATATATATATATATATATATATATATATATATATATATATATATATATATATATATATATATATATATATATATATATATATATATAAATATATATATATAAAGGTTGGGTTAAGTAAAACTGACACTTTTTATATCTTGAATTAAAAAAGATTGGAATGAACTACAAAGTTGATTTTTTTTTATTGAATGCTTAATATGTTTAGAACAAAAATAAATAAAGAAAAAAGTTAAATTTCTCCAGTATAATAAAATTTTCTAATTTTTCTCTTTTTAATTTCCATAGCCATAAAATTTTGTACTAGGTGAGATTCATAATCTGTGGTGGTTTTATCCCATTTCTTCTGTTGTCAGTACTTGATTTTGCCACAAGTCAGTACTTTATTTTGATTCCCAAAACTTCTTACATAATTTGGCTTTAATAATTGCCCAATATTGTTCGATTGGACAAAGTTCAGGACAATTTGCAGGATTGGCATTGTAGAAATTTAAAGTAGATTTGGCTTAATGACGCTAGGTCAGGCCAAAAGATTGCATTACCATCATGGGCATTCAACAGTGGCAATAAGCACTTTTTAAGGGCACTCTTTTAGATAAATTTCACTATTTATGGTTGAACTAGTGACAAAACTTTGTGTATTTAACCCACATTGATATATAGCTTGTCAAATCATAAATTTTGGGGGGAATTATTTTAGTTTTATTGTTTTAAACTTACCCTTTACACTTTTCCTGGAGAACCCCATGATGTCCTGGAATCGTTTTGAAATTTAGTTTCACATAAGTTTCATCATCCATAATTATTAATTAACATCCAACAGTTTTAATTATTGATTTATTATACATTAATTATGAGAGGCAAATTAGGATTTTCCACTCAAGCTTGCAAAATTACATCACTCATCTGTTGCTGTTTTGTTGCCATTTTGAATAATATTAAATTTTTTTTTTTAATATTTTAACTGAAATACTAATACATAAATAATTGTTTTTCTGTATGATATCATTCTGTATGATTTTTTTAGTGTCCAAATTATAAGAAATAAGCGTTAATTTTTATATATATATAAGTGTATATATATATATATATATATATATATATATATATATGCACTTTTAATACCCCTCCCATAACTGTAATATTTCTGTCAATCATTAATATGTCATATGTCATCATGTCATAGGTAAAGTCACTCAAAACAAAATCACCATCATGCTGTTGAAACTGATTGATTGAACTTTTTAAAACAGAAAACTAGTCATTATCGTTGTCTGACACAGCTTTCTTAAATCCTGAATCTTTGTTTGACACCTTCCTTAAATCCTGCTTTGCAGAAGCAGTTAATAAAATTAATTTATGAAACTTCTTTAATTTTCATTGAATGAAAAAATTTTCAAAGCTTAACATAGAGATTGAAAGCATTTGTTTCTGCTGTCAAAATCAATTCTTTGATTAAATTAGTGCCGTATCTAACTAAAATAGTCTTGTATTTGATTAAATTAGTGCAGTATTTGGATAAATTAGTGTGGTATTTGATTAAATTAGTGTGGTATTTGCACATTGACAATAAAGTGATTCCTTGATCTTCAGGCATTAGACAAAAATTTGCAAGTAAGAAAAATTGTAATCAATTTAAATGTTTTAAATTGTACATGCATATACTGACGATTGTACATGCATATACTGGCAAAGTAGAGTCACTTGCAGCAAAAAATACATACTCCAACTAATGGGTTTAGAAAGAAAAAAAACAATTATATTTGCATTTTTTAAGACTTAAATTGCACTTACCATTATTTTTAGTATTTTATAAATCAAAGAGAAAAAAAAGTTTTTAGGTTTTCCAAAGTAAACTTGTTGACAAACACTTATGGTGAGATGTATAAATACATTACCTGAGAGGTTCTTATAAGAATCATTTGTATCAATTTCATTGAGAAAAAAAATGCAATTAGGTCAAATAATCAGTGAGGCAATATAAAGCACTCATCTAGTTTTAAAGACTATGTAAGCTGGATTGAGATAAATTTGTGAGTGTTGTCTTCATTAATTAAATTTAATATTTCTGGTAGTGGTGTAGTGGTAGAGCGCTCGTTTCATAAGCGAGAGGTTCCGAGTTCGTTTCCCACCACGTCCCTGATAGTACCATGCTCAACTTGTTTCTCCGCGCAGCGGCCTTGTTTGTCAAGGTTCATGTTTTGGAGCTATAGAGTTGAGAGAGGGTTATAACCACAAGTAGCCTCCTCATCTGTAGTGGCCTTCTCGGCCTGGGGAGGTGAATTATAAAAAAAAATTAAAAAAAATTTCCAGTCATGTTTAATACTTTATTCAGGAATAAAATTTTTTAGTTTTCATTATTTCAAAAGTGCATTTGTAGTTTTTTATTGAGTTTTATTTAATTCATAAGTTTTTTTACTAGATTGCCAAAATTGATAATGGCAGGATGAGAGACAGATTAGCAATGGTGGGATGAGAGACAAATTGGTAATGGCAGAATGAGAGGCAGATTGATAATGGTGGGATGAGAGACAGATAGGTAATTGTAGGATGAGATTCTTACTGATAGCTTAATACAAAGATAGTCTTTAATGTTTTCATGACATCACAAGTCATGAAAAATTACCTGATAAATTTGTAAAAAGACGAATTCTTGCTTCATTTGACGCCCTTGGCGTACGAATCTTGTCAATCCACTAAAAAAAAATTTTTTGTACCATAAATTAACTCAAATAAAAAATCACAGATAAAAAATGTAATAATTATTAATATTTATTAATATATAATATATTTATAATATACTTATTACTTTATAACATTTTTTTGTTATAATTTTGTACTTAATAATTATACTTTTTTAATTTTAAGTTATTTTCATACGAAATAATTATTTTTTGTTATAATAATTATACTTTTTTAATTTTAAGTTATTTTCATACGAAATAATTATTTTTTGTTATAATAATTATACTTTTTTAATTTTAAGTTATTTTCATACGAAATAATTATTTTTTTAATTTATGGTCAAAAGAGCAACTCTTTTTTTTTAAACTGTGATTATACCTTCTCTTCCTCATTTTTATATAGTTATAGTTAAAAAAATATAGTTAACAATTCTAAATATTAGAAATAACTTTAAACAAAATTAAAATATACTGTTACACCTAATTACTGTTATAATTTAAATAACAAGTAAAATATGACAATTATTGACAATAAATTACTGTTAAATGACAATTAGAATATAATACTACTTTAACTGAATATAATAAAAATAACACTTTACTTTTAAGTTATTTAATCATTTAAATTCAATTTACTTGGAAACTACCTTGTACCTATAGTTGTACTTTATTTTTAAATAAACGATTAAAACAAAAAATTTTACTTGATACTCTGGGTCATTGTTTACAATAAGTTCATCAACAAAACCTTGGATACTTGTTATAGTATAACCAGATGGTACACTATGAGCTAAAATCAAAAATTATTTGAAGGTTAAACAAGTTTAAAATACACTTTTAATATATTTTATACTTGTTATAGATTGTTAAGGAAATACATATTTAAAAAAAAACTAAAATTCCTACTTTAAAAACTTTAAAGTGTTTATGATCAGTTTCAAAAAAAACAAAAAACACCAGGGGTAATGTCAAAGGTTCTCTATTTTTATATGGATTTCTGGAATCTCTGTTTTTATATAGACTCTTCTCCAGACTCCTGGAGCTCCAAAAATGATTTTCATGATTGTAGTCCGTTTAGCCTTGTAAAGGTGAACATAAAAAAAGCACTAAAACAGTTCAAAAACAGTATTACATGACTATTAAAGTCCTGTATAGTGTCCAGACCTTCTCTATGAAGTTCAAAACTTCTCTACGGAGTTTGGAACTACTTAAACATTTTTGGAGCTTTTTTTAAATAATGATTATTTAAAAAACTTCTTTTTACAACTTCTAACCCTGAGATCTTATAACAACTTATAAATAGCAATCAGTAAACATATAAAACAATAAAGATGAAGTATAGTACTTAAGTAAAGTACCTGAGAAAAATTGTATACCACAAGAGGTTTGCCTATACTTGTTTGCATCAGAGAACAACTGAATTCGAACCTTTAAACGTATATATCCTCGAATGCCTGAAAAAAAAGATAAAATAAATAAATAGAATATTAAGTAAGCGCAAATAAAAACTTTATTCCTTTTTTTTTGAAAATATATATAATTTCAAAATTATTTATAAAATAAACTATGAAGTTACACATTGTTCAGAAAGAAAGCTATATTTTCTGGGAAATTCTTTTTAAATTCACTAATAAGTAGTAAATAACAAAACTTTGAAATAATAAAAATTATTTTAATTTAACTTTGTTTTAAAAATCCAATCAATCAAATCTAATATTGCATCCAATTTACTAAAATTTATTGTAATAAAGTCCCGCAGATGGCTATTTCAGAATGATGTCGTAAGTGTGCATCTGATGCATTTATTATTGTTATTATTATTATTACCATTATTAATATTATTATTATTGTTGTTGTTGTTATTACTATTGTTATTTCTATGTACAACTCAGTTACCATGTACTTTATCTTCTCTTTTTAATAACTGTATTGCATTATAGATATTTTAAGATGTAATACAGTTTATTTATCAAATTATCTAAAATTTATAACACATTCATATTTACCAAAAGGAACAAGATTAAAACCAATATGTATAGTGAACTAAACTCCTCCACTATTTTCATACAGATTGTTAAAGGGATCCCAAAGTGCTGAGACAAGTTGTGTTTATTTTATAAAGAGTGATAAAAATAGATGTTTGGGTAGAATTTTTTCAAGTAAAACAAAATAATAAATGTATACCAACAAAAACAAACTTTATTGTTTTACTTGAAGCTTGTCTCCACAGTAGCAATTCTCTCGGAGTCTTTAAAATATACGCCGCAATCTACAGACTTTATAATTTATTCAAGCGCGTTTAATTCTAAAGAGTTTTAGTAAATGACGTCATTGTAGAATTTCGATAAAAATCTTAAAAAGTTTTTTTGGTTGGCAAATTATAGATTTTTTTTTTCATTATTAAAGAATTTGTTTAGTTACTTATCACTATATAAAAGTTTCTATTTTTAATCATAAATTACTATAGAATTTTTTTAGTTAATTTAAATTATTATTTTTTTGTTATTTTTACGAACTTCGCATTAAATATAATAATAAAATATTTTAGACATTTTAAGCTTGTTTATTGCTGTAAATTAACTTCGTTTTATATTTATTGTTATTAAATTATTATTATCCATATAAAGGTTCTGTTAAAAAAATTATTTTGTATTTTTTAACCTTATAAAAGTTTAATTAACAGCATTTAGGAATTTTTCATAAAGTGTACATGCTTGGATGGGGGAGAGGGAGTCTGCAAAGAGCGTATATGAGATGGAGGGCAGGGGGTCAATTATAAAAGTACGGATACACTAATGTAAAAAAACATCATAAAATGTTGGGTAGGTAGGTTAAGAGTATAGATAGTTTTAGGGAGATGGAGGGTACTCAAAAAAACTCTAGCAAAATGTGGAATGGGAGGGTGGGGGGGGAGAAGGGTTGAAATTCAGGTGTTCGTACATTATGGACGACCCCTTATTTGCTAAACCTTTCATCGGGTTACATATATTCTCAAAATACTTATTTAATCAAGCGAGATATATTTAATAAAATTTTTTCTATAAAACATGTATTGCTCATTTTATTTTATTTTTAAAGTTAAATAATTACTGTTAAAGATTGCGAAAAAAAGTATAGTACTATCAAGTCAATTTTGAAATCGTTATCGTTTAACGAAAAACCTTTCATTGTCAATATTGCTAGTTTTAATAATAATTCTTGATAAGAGAAATGTAAAATACTTGCCAAATATGACATATAAATTAGGAAATATTAAATATGTTTTTTAACGCGCGCTTCAACACAATAACAATTTTAATTGCCATCTGTCTTCAATTATTGCCACAAAACATTATTTATTGCTTTAATCAATAAAAAGCTGTCTGTTTTATTCTCTGTAATGCATTAATGATCATTAAAATAAAAACTTTTTTTACTTTGCCATTATGTACAAAAAAGTTAATTTTTGTTATTATTACTATTAATACTGCGCACATCAGTTTATATTTTAAAGAATGTTACTTAATATGTACCTGAGGTGATATTTATTTCCTTTATTTCAACACATCAAAGACATACTTTTTCAAGTGGCATAGTTTTACAATATTCATATTTATGCCATTGTTCAGTGCCAACACTTAAATGGCTTAACTTTGACGTTTTAGCAATATCAAAATTCAAATTTTCATAGCTGATACAATTTTCAATTATTTTGTTTCTTTCCATACAGGTTTTTTTGTCTTTTTTTAAGAGGTTTGAATCAGTATGGAGTTGCCGACATTTTAATCGTTTAGTTATATGCAAATTATATTTAGTTATATGCAAAATAATATTTATATGCAAATCATCAAAATTTATCATCTTTCACAAAATTGACATACTTAATAATATTTTATAACTATAAATCAAAGAATTCGGCTATTATCTCCAATAAATGATGTCGTTTACCAAAATTATTTATTAGTTAAAAATTTAAAAACTTTTAAAATGTCATTTCGATAGGAGAACAAAAACGTCATAGCAATAAACGGCTTAGATTAACTAAAAAAAAGTTCTTATTATTTACATAAAAAGAAAAAAAGATTCAGAATAAGGTAATCAACGACATTTTTATATATTTATTTTATTTAAGAGTGTAATATAAAAATCTTAATTTTATTTGGTTCCCACCCTCTATATAAAAATATTCTTATGTTTAGCTTCCTATAAAATTTATAGGAAAGTCAATCGATTGATAATAAACGCTATTTAAAAAAACAAATAAAACAATAACAAATAATATTGATTCAAAAAAATTCTACAATGACGTCATTTACTAAAACTCTTTGGAATTAAACTCGCTTGAATAAATTATTAAGTCTGTAGATTGCGGTGTATATTTTAAAGACCGAGAGAATTGCTACTGTGGAGACGGCAAGCTTCGAGTAAAACAACAAAGTTTGTTTTTGTTGGTATACATTTATTATTTTGTTTTACTTAAAAAAATTATGCCCAAACATTTTTTTAAATCACTCTCTTTAAAATAAACACTCTCTTTAAAGACATCCCAAAGTGCCAACTTGTCTTGGCACTTTGGGATGCCTTTAAAGAGTTAAGTGATTTATTCGAGCAATCGTTTTTTGTTCTGAAAATAAAAGTCTATTTAAAAATATACATTTCTTAAATCACATTATTTAATTAAGTACTAGAAGTGCTTTTCAATTGATTTAAAAGCTGCATTATCTTCAAATATAGTATAGTATCTATAAACCCCTATTCTTACCCACAATGAAATTTGAAGTATTATATCAGAGTTTTCCTTTTTATATTTAAGTTGTCTTTCCATGGCTAAAAAGCCAAACATGCCCGGCAATATATAATAAGTATAATAAATAATGTTTTTATATATAATACTTTTAAAGCTGACTCTATTAAAGTTTGACATAACAAAGAAAAAAATCAAATGTTATAGACAAAGACATGACTAAAGTTGTAAATATTTCTAAATTACAAGATCTTTTAGATTTTACATTCAAGGTATTACAACTTACCATGCAAAGTATCATAGATTGGAAATAGTCCATGCAACCCATTAGAGCCATCTTGACGAATTAGTAAGTTTAAGCTAATGTTAACCTAAAAATATTACACTTTTTAATAATTATTTTAGTTTAACTTTTTAACATCAAAAAAGTTGTAAACAACCCTGTAGCAATAAATAAGAAATTTAATAAGCTATTAATTAAAAATACCTAATTTGATGTTTATTACAACCAACATGGGAGGTTTAGGTTGGGAGATTTTGGGAGGTCTGGGTTTCATATTGGATGTAATAAACAAGCTTTAAAGGTAATCTGAAATAAGTTGCTTTGGAGAGTTTAGAATATGTCAAGCAAAACAATAGTCAGTAAAATTAAGTTTAATCCTAAAGCACATTTATTTTTTATTTTGCTCACTTGAATGAGAGGCTAACAACAACAACTTGTCAAACATGTGGGCAACAAATAAATACAAATAAATATGTTTAGTCTTGAGAACTGATGATCTTTATTTATTTCCAAGATCAATTCAATCCAGGATTGTCAAGATGAAATATTTAATATGCCTTGGTTCCTTACAATAATGAGACAGGATCAGATTTTTCGGTACCTTTATCTTGTTGACAGCAGTCCAAATCAAAATGATAAAAGTTGGTCAATAACCCAAGGTGTTTAATAATAATTTCAAAATCACTTACTATTCCAAACAACTCTCCATTGACAAATAAATAGCAGATAATAATAGTCACGTTTGTTTCATTATATATATATATATATATATATATATATATATATATATATATATATATATATATATATATATATATATATATATATATATATATATATATATAAATTATGTTAGTGTATTTTACAAATAGAGTGCTCAATGTTCTTAAAGAACAGAGCAATAATAAATAACTTCAAGTCGAAGATAAAAGTTAGATAAGTGTTTTTTACTAATTTATATATATATATATATATATATATATATATATATATATATATATATATATATACTTCTTCATAAACTTCTTGATAGCTTCAGAAGTTGATAATTCCTATGTTTTAAATTTAAATGTGTCTCACTTAAATTACATTTTCAAATATATTTTATTTATAGATATAAAAACCGTAAAGTAAAACAAAATAATATGAGAATACAAAAGAAATAAAAAGAAAAAGAAAGAAAAAAAATTAGTAATTGCTTCTTTTTATTGTTTAGAACGCAAGAGAAAGAAACATTTTTTGCAATTTTAATTGTAAAAAATCAATGAAAGTTTAATACTTTGTGTAGGTCGTTTTTAAATAAGGTTTTCATGATCGTTTACAATAAGTAAACGTTTAAACCAACGACTTTTTAACCAACTGATGATTTTTTTTCCATTAAGTTTTGAAAGTTGGACGAGAAATCAATGATTTTTGCTGGGCTGACAGCACGACTTTCAAAGTGGGGGGCACACTATCTTATTTCAAAAAAAAATCCTCAATTTCTTTAAAAAAAGAAAGTCTACACACAAAAAAGTAGGGGGTGCCCCCTCAGAAACAAGAGGGGGGCGCTTTCTCTTGTTTCTGAGGCGAGCAATATATAACTGCGCCACGGCTGCTAAAAACAAAGAAATATTGCATAGTTTTAGGGGTTTTAATTATTTTTTAGCTGCTTTTAAAAATAAAAATTCTGTTCAAATGAAGTTTTAAATTAATAATTGTCGGAAAAATTCTTTGATCGTCTACTTTTTAATTATTTCGAACATTGATAACATTTTTCATTTGTCACAAACAAAAAATCATAAAAGAAATTAAAATAAAATTCAGCAAAAAAGTGTTGTCTAAATTATTTTTTATTTGTTAAAATTTTTTTTTTATTCTTACTTTTTTTAATGGACTCGATGCCGCATACCCGGTCTCAGACATGGTTTTTACCACCGGATACATGGAAACAGGGACCCTGCATACGGCATGGTTCCGGCACACATTTAATAAATATAAATATATATATTATGTGTATAAATATTTATATATAAATATATATATAAATATAAAAATAAATATAAATATATAAATATATATATATATATATATATATATATATATATATATATATATATATATATATATATATATATATATACAATAAAAATTTAAAAAAAAAAAACAGAAACATTTACCATCAAAGTTTGGGCACTATTTAAGCTGTAATAAGATTTTGCTTACAGTTTCAGTACGTGCGAGAAAAAAATACTGGTCAGGAGAATGAACCAGGGCACAAACTTGAGTTTGACTTACTTCAACCTTATCCTATCAAACATTTCCACATATATTTTAATAACTTTTATATAAGCTTCAAATTGATGTACTAGTTACTACAACCACAAACATGTGGAACAGTGAATTTCACAGATGGCAAAAAGTTCATAAAGGAATTACTGCAACAACCAAAAAGAGTAAGATAAATTTTGTGAAACTTAACAACATTGTTGCTGTTCATTGGAAGAATGATGTTTATGCTATATACTTTATCCAAGGCACTGATTAGCAAATTGTTAGGGATCATAAAACTTAAGATTCTGTTGAAAAACATGACATAATATGTCAGTATAATACTTTTATAAGTAAAGAAAATAGTTGAGACCACTTCTTTAAACTACTCTATTAATCAAAAATTTATGACATGATGGAAGCATATCTTTTTTAGACTTCTAAAGCTGTGAACCCTAAAGTTATATACTTTAATTGTAACCTAAATAAAAAGACAAAGTAAAGATTTCATTTTAAAACCTTTTTTAGAGTTTGTATATCTTCTAGTTAAAGATTATCTCAATGATTTTCAAAAAAAATTAACAACTAAAGAAAAAAAAAGTTACAGACTTGTTGAGTGTGTGGTTACCATAAAAACTGGGAAATACTAACACACAGAAACTTCACATTTTTGTGATAAACATAATAAGTTTATTTGCAAAAATTGTTTTGAAAATTTTTATACCAAAAGCAATACCTAAAATATTGTTATATTTAGTTTCAAATCTATTTTATGATAAAAATCTCAAAAATCTGATCCTATGAGGAGTAGTCCGTAAAGTACATATGCTAATAGAGGGAGGTGGGGATGGGATGGCTTCAAATAGAGTATAAACGTGTATAGGGCAGGGGCGGAATCAATTTAAAAGTACTTTTATTTTCAGTATAGTAATTTCAGTAGAGACCTTCTATAGTTGCCTGAGTATAGAAGCCTGAGCCTCTGTCCAATTGTTGCATGGTTCTCTCTTTCTTATTGTTACATATACTAGCATAATTTCTGCCCAAGCTATCATCAGTTGTTTCATCAATTAAAACTCAACTTGCTTGACTTGTCATTCAGACCTATTCAATACATCTATTTAATGTTACTGCTCTTCGTTAGTTTGTTCTTCGAATATTGGCACTTTAGAATTCCCAGTTAATGTTTTGATTCATGAAATGCAGTGTTTTAAGACTTTCTCTATTACTTTCTTGCTCCTTAGCTCTCTTCATTGTTTTCTGTTCACATTTTCAAATTCATTCCCAACTTAACTACTAATTGCTTATAATATATATTGGGAATGAATTTGTTTTGAAAAAAAAAATATATAGTATTATTAAACTTATATACAACAAATTTTTAAATTAAATTTAGGCAATAAAGAGTTAATGATAAATAAACAAAAAATTGATTTAAAAATTAAAAAAGAACAAATTATTTTGGAACAAATAAACAAATTTATAACAGTTAAACAACTTTACTTTTCCAATTGCATCATGGGATGAATATACATCATAGTCTAATACTCTAAAAACATTAAGATAAATTTTATAAATTTATATTATCCTTTATTAAATGAAAAAGTATTATTTTGCTTGATTTTTTATATAACTATACCACATTTTATAACAATGTATGCTGCTCACACATTGTTATAAAATGGTGTTGCTCTATGGTTGGTCTATGGTCTATGGTTGGATATCATGGTTGGTATGAATTTAATAATACTAGGAAGGTGGTTAGAATTTAGAACTTAGTTGAAAATGCCTACTTTAGTTATATCTGCAACATTAACATTATCTAAGCTAACACTGTATTATAATTTTGTATATAATTTTTTTTGTCGTAGAGTTGTTTGTAATGTTTGATGATCACATGAAGCACAAAACTCTGAGTTATGTTTCAAATTTAATTTAATTTAATTATTATTATTCTAATATATATATATATATATATATATATATATATATATACATATATATATATATATATATATATATATATATATATATATATATATATATATATATATATATATATATATATATATATATATATATATATAGACATATATATATATATATATATATATATATATATACATATATATATATATATATATATATATATATATATATATATATATATATATATATATATATATATATAGACATATATATATATATATATATATATATATATATATATATATATATATATATATATATATATATATATATATATATATATACATATATATGTTACATAGTAAACTTGCCTTAAGAAAATTCCTAAGAATAATGTATTAACCTTAAAACAATAGCAGATTGTGATAACTACAAAGTATACAAACGTTGTTACTAACAAAACTAATTCGTGAACCTGAAAATTTTTTAAACTAAAAATAAAACTTTATTAACAAGACTGTTATAATGTGCAAATAAAGTAAATATAAGTGCAAATAAAGCTAATAATAATAAAAAAATGTTATTATAAATGTTATAAACAAATTTATAACAGTTAAACAACTTTACTTTTCCAATTGCATCATGGGATGAATATACATCATAGTCTAATACTCTAAAAACATTAAGATAAATTTTATAAATTTATATTATCCTTTATTAAATGAAAAAGTATTATTTTGCTTGATTTTTTAAATATATATACCACATTTTATAACAATGTATGCTGCTCACACATTGTTATAAAATGGTGTTGCTCTATGGTTGGTCTATGGTCTATGGTTGGATATCATGGTTGGTATGAATTTAATAATACTAGGAAGGTGGTTAGAATTTAGAACTTAGTTGAAAATGCCTACTTTAGTTATATCTGCAACATTAACATTATCTAAGCTAACACTGTATTATAATTTTGTATATAATTTTTTTTGTCGTAGAGTTGTTTGTAATGTTTGATGATCACATGAAGCACAAAACTCTGAGTTATGTTTCAAATTTAATTTAATTTAATTATTATTATTCTAATATATATATATATATATATATATATATATATACATATATATATATATATATATATATATATATATATATATATATATATATATATATATATATATATATATATATATATATATATAGACATATATATATATATATATATATATACATATATATATATATATATATATATATATATATATATATATATATATATATATATATATATATATATATATATAGACATATATATATATATATATATATATATATATATATATATATATATATATATATATATATATATATATATATATATATATATACATATATATGTTACATAGTAAACTTGCCTTAAGAAAATTCCTAAGAATAATGTATTAACCTTAAAACAATAGCAGATTGTGATAACTACAAAGTATACAAACGTTGTTACTAACAAAACTAATTCGTGAACCTGAAAATTTTTTAAACTAAAAATAAAACTTTATTAACAAGACTGTTATAATGTGCAAATAAAGTAAATATAAGTGCAAATAAAGCTAATAATAATAAAAAAATGTTATTATAAATGTTATATATATATATATATATATATATATATATATATATATATATATATATATATATATATATATATATATATATATATATATATATATAATTGAAACAAATTCAATCTCAACAAGACTGCAAAAATAAACTCTCTAATGCAGTTGGAAGTTAAAAAAAACTAGAGTTAAAAAGCAAGAAACTGATTTACAGAAGACTAAAAGCAACATAAATTGTTCTGTAAGTAAAAAAACCTTAACTTTTTCTTATATTTAATTCATCAGCAAATAGATTCACTTGATAGGGAAAACTATCAGGAAAAACATTAATAAAAGTATGAAGCATCACAGGGCCAAAGTTGAAACCTTGTGGTATCCAAGAATTTACTGGAAAAGAAAAAGAGTGGTTTCCATTAAAAACAACTTAAATACAGCAATAGTTGTTTACAACAGTTTAAAAGAAATGATTCAATAACTTTAATGACTCAAAGACTTTTCTAGACACACCATATAAAGTGAGCTTATGATGAAGACCAGTAACTCAACTTTATCAAAAGCCTATGGTATGTCAAGAGCAATAACCTTTGCGCCATTATTTCTACCAAATCCACTGTAAAATCTTTCTGTTATAACCATTTTGGAATCAGTAGTAAAACAATAAGATCCAAATCCAAATTTATTGATAGAAAGTAATTTGTTAGACTCAAAATGAGACACTAAAAGTTTGTTAATTTGATTCAAAGACTTTGCTAAAAATGGTCAGAAGATTGTTTGGCAAAGAGGGTCACATGACCCTCTAAAAGGTCGCATGACCCTCTAAAAGAGTGTCAGAGTTATCTATAAAAAAATTTTTAATTTTTTTTCAAAATTGAACTTATAAATGCCATTACCAAGAAAAAATATTCAGTTAAACACTGTTGATTAAAAAAAAAAAAAAAGTAATAAAGGGAGCTTTAAACTTTTGTAAGACTGTGACAAGAATGTTACCACAAAATGTAGAGTAAATGTAATGCACAAAACAAGGAACTTAAGTGAGAAATGACTTTAGTGACAAAAGAATAATTTGGATGTCTAATGATGGATTGATTTGTTTTTTTGGGATGCCAAGAAGAGTAATTAGATTCAAGAGATGAACTTGAGGAAAAGATCTTTGCAAACAATCTTTGCCTTACCCTTTTAGAGAGGTAATAAGATCAGATCCATGTATGAGAGATGGAAAGTTAAACTTGCCTTTATTACTCACATTGTTAAAGATTTTCCAAAAGTCTCTAGAACCTAACTTGAGATAAAATATGAGATTTGGTAAACTGAGAATAATGGAGCTTAGAACCAGACAGCTTATTTGTATTGATTTCTTGCAATAGGTGTCACCAAAAAATAACATCATGCTTTAGGGGGAGAGGGAGGGCTAATATTGTAACAACTCATACAGAACTTGTTACTAAAAAGTTATGATGTTGTGATGAGGAAGGGAGGGGGAGGGGGATGAAGGGACTAAAACTATATTTATACATTAAAATATAATAACGGGAGAGGGTCAAAAATTGCATGATGTAATTTGTGGATGACCCCATATTAAAAAGATGCTTGTTCTCAAAAGAGTAATGAAAAAATTTTAATGAAAAAGATAAAATAGTTAAAATAGTTGATAAAAAAGATCAAAATAGTTGCTTACAATGAGAAACAGCAGCTGCACAAGAAAATAAAAACTATGGAGATTTATTATGGAGGTTTATTTATTATGGAGATTAAATATGAATAGAATAGCTAGCTTTAAGATAGTAGTAAGAAATGTGATCAGAGTCTGAAGAAGAAGTAAGAGGTGAAGGTTTTTAAGAGATTTAAGCATGATTTGATAACAATAAAGTATGTTATATAGTATAAGTTGATAACAATAAAGTAAATTGATACATAAGTATATACCCAGGTTAAGCATGTTACTAATGTTACTAGGTTACTATTGTTGTCTTTGTGAATCAAATAATAATAGTCATCAACACTAAGATTGGAAGATGAAACAAATTTAAAGTCTCACAAATAGCAGTAGCTCTGTTGAAGTTTAAAAAAGATTCAACAGAATCGAAAAATAGAAATGAAAAGTTATTACAAAGACCATAGAGTTACTACAAAGACCACAAATATTTGTAAAAGATAGATTAAAACAATTTGGTGATTTTTTTTTTTATATAAATATTCATGTTTTTAATAACTTGATAACTTGATTCAATTATAGAGTATGATACCCTAAGCAATAAGTTATGTGATCTGAGAGCTACCACATAGTTGGAGAAACCTTAATTTCTCTCTCTCAACAATTAAGTAGCCTTCTTGTCTGTAGTGACCGAAAAGGCCACTAAAGACAAGGAGGCTACTTATTTGTGGTTATAACCCTCTCTCAACTCTATAACTCCAAAACACAAACCTTGACAAACAGAGCCGCTGTGTGGAAAAACAAGTTGAGCACGGTACTACCAGGGATGTGGTGAGGATTGAACTTACAGCCTCTCGCTTATGAAACAGGTGCTCTACCACTACACCGCTATCGCATTTTTAATAACTTTATCTAAACCTACATAACTATTATTTTTAGAAGCAAAATAAAAAGGAACATTTAATAACTTTTATACTTACTTGACCTGAAGATACTCTTCTTGTAATTCTTCATCATCAACCTATGTACACATATATAAATATCTAATACTCCTTATTTAGCTGGGCATGAAATGTCACTGATGACATAATACTGAAGTAGAGAAAGGTGAGGGCTTTAGTACAAACATAACTTAAGGGTTAGAGTTTGGGTAGCCAGTCTCTTCATACAGAAAAAATCTATTATCTGTCATCATATTTCTAAAAAATTGTTTAAACTAAAATTCAACAGAAGATGGTAAAAAAACACATTTCAAGTTGACAAAGGTTAGATAACTTAAAGCAAAAACCAATTAAATAACTGCAGAAATTAATAAAATTAAATTTTTCTACATTACTGCAAAAACGCATTTTAAATCTGTTTTTATTTAATTGTAGAACATTTTTTTATTTTTTTTTTATTGTTCAATATTATTTTAATTTTTCAACTTTATTTGTTTTAGTTTAACGTTTAATCGCTTGATTTATTTAGTGATTGATGCAGCAGAGTCTACATACATCAGATGAGTATCTAAGAATAGGTGCAGTGGAGTGTACATAAACTGACAGGATATCTATAGTGACTTACATAGCAGCTACATCGACTAAGAGTTTGGGTTTTCTTTCATTATTTTTCTTTTTTTGAAAACGGTGTTTTCAAAAAAAAATTAATGTAACAAAAATAGGATAACAATTTGTTACATAAACACTCTATAGTATATATATATATATATATATATATATATATATATATATATATATATATATATATATATATATATATATATATATATATATATATATATTTATATATATATACATAAATATATATATATATACAAAAATATATATATATATATACATAAATATATATATATATATATACATAAATATACATACATATATAAATATATATATATATATATATATATTCTCTACAAGAAATATACACAATGGAAAACTAAATCTTTTAAAACCCAGAAGTATGGTAAAAATTCTATTGTTTATCAGTGCGTCTGTGAATGGAACAGGAGCCTTGCATGCATTTTAAATGAGTCCAAAAAACTATATCCTAAAATACCTTTACTTCATCTTAATATCAATTTAAAAAAATTCTGAAAAACTTTTTATTCTAACTTTTAGACATTATCTTTACGATTAAAATATTCTTTCAATTTTCTTTTCATCATTTCTACATTTATCAACAGTACTTATTTTTATTTTTTTATTATTAAAACCTGCATATTATGATTTCTACATGTTTGTTTTAATGTATGTTCTATGTGCTTTAATCTATGTGTTTGCAGTCCATGTGTTTCAATGCATGTCTTTGCATATTATTACTTATATTATGTTTAAAAATTGGTGTCACTCCTTTGATCAGATTTCTGTATGAGTGATAGCATCCTAAATAAATCATTAACTTATTATTATAAATAATTTTATGCTCATAACTACCATTATAATATTAGTTATTATTTATTATTACTAATATTTTTTCATTGTAACTATTGTAAACATACTTATTATTACTATAACTATAATTTGTATTAATATTTTTTTATCTTATATTATTATAATTATTAATCAAAACTATTGTAAAAATAGCTTGTTGTTGTACACACACACACACACACACACACACACACACACACACACACACACACACACACACACACACACACACACACACACACACACACACACACACACACACACACACACACATATATATATATATAAACACACACACAGTTAATTCCTAGTAAGTTGAACACTGGTTGACTTAAACTTTTGCTCTCAAACTGTTTCATTTGATCCCTTGGAACCATTTAATTGATTTCTAATAAAATTGTTTGGTCAAGTCAAATCAATTTTTAATCCCCTTGCAACAAGTTCCTTCAGTTAACTCAAACTTTTTGTATGGGAAAAAAGAAATCTGGATTAAATCTTTTTTAGAAGTCATTCCTTATATAAAACATAAATAACAGTAGCTTCATATTTTCTACATTTTCCACTGTATTTAGATCTGAATAGAATAGATCGTTATTAGATGTAAAATAGCATAAAATAAACATTAATGTTACAAATAAAATCATAATAAAGTACGTTTGAAAAAAGAAAATTAATTTTTTTTTTTGATAAATTTCTTAATAAAAGATCACTAGCTTTTAGACACAATTTTATTACCAAATGATAAGGAAGCCATTGTATTACTAAACCTTTTTCTTTTAAGAATACAGTGGGAATACAATATGTAACTTCTTTCAATAAAACATTTTTTACACTTTTATTAATTTATTATTTAGTCAGTTGCAATTTTTTAATATTTATTATTATTTTTATTATTCTTTATGGGTTACTTATTGCTTTTACTTTCGCATTGAATAAAGACCACATTAACTCGAACTAATATCTCATGTCAGCCAAAGTTCGATTTAACAGGAGTTCCCTTTAGTTGAACATTTGTTAAGTCAAACGTAAGTATAAAATTATAATATATAAAGTATTATAAACTTTTTCCTAGCCCCGGCTATCAACCCCTGCTAAATCTTATAATTTTGTCGGGGCCGGGGCCAGATTTGTAAAAAATCTCATTTTTAGCCGGGGCCGGGGCCTCAATCACCTCATACAGAGAAATAAGTTGAACACGGTCCTACCAGGGATGTGGTGAGAACTGAACTTGAAATTTCTTATGAAGCGAGAGCACCACTACCACATTAGTGCTTAAATTAAATTGTTTAAAAAAACCTCTACGGTAAATACACTATTCATTAAACAAACATGATATTTTGATATACCAAGGGACAAATTAACTCAAACTTAACAGATCACACAAACTTTTGCAGGAAAAACAACAAACTCCAACAAAAAGAACAAAGTTCTTTCATAAGACCACACAACTATTATGTTGTAAATATTATTTGTATAAAACAGATGATAATCCAGTTATATCAAATACAGAATAAAAATACTTATTGTCAATGCCAAAATAAAAATAAAAAGAATAGAAATGAGGTAAGTAAAAGTTAATTACTACTTTAATGAACTTTAAAAGCGCATACAAATAAATGAACTTGTCTTTAGACACACATTTCTCAACAATACATGTGGTCCAAAAAATACACGCATTTATTTTAAAACTAGCTTTGCCCAACCTGACTGAGAAACAACTTAAGGTAATCTTCTGACCAGATTATTTTTGTGTCAACATTTAATGCTCAAAAATTAACAAACGCGTATTCTTTTCAAAATAATAATTTTAAATAAAATCAATGTTTTAAGTTTTAACTCGCAAATAACTAACATTCAAATTACCTGCAAATGTTAATTTGTTTATAATTTTGCTCGCGCGCACAGATTTTCATTCAACTAAAAAAAGAAGTTAATATCCAATAAAACTAATTTTGTTGGAATTGTGTTGGTTATTAAAAAAAAAAATTTTATACTTATTATTTTACATTTATATTTATTTTAAATTTTATATAATTTTAAAATTTAAACTGAATACTTAAGATTAAAAGGAATCGTTTTATTGAAAAATAAAAGAATAACAGAAAGAATAAAAAATTAGTAAACGCGCAATTGATAATTTAAAATTTATTTTAAAATAATTTATTTTAAAAAAGCTATGAAAAAAATACTGAAAAAAAAAAATGTTCAGTTGGTTGGTCAGTTGGTTTCCACAGTTTGAAGAGAAAATGTTATAAGTTACATACAAAAATTTTAAATAATAATTTTATATCTCTGATTTAAATGAGCAGAGTTATAAAATCATTTATCTCTGCTCATTTGAAAAACTGTAAAAATTGATTATAACTTTATTAACACTCATGCGCAAATTTTTTATTAAATAAACTTTTTTATTAAATAAACTTTTTTATTAAATAAACTTTTTTATTAAATAAACTTTTTTATTAAATAAACTTTTTTATTAAATAAACTTTTTTATTAAATAAACTTGATACTTAATGTTAAGAAGATAATTGTTTTATGAAACACTACTACAAAAATTACTGTTACATAAAACAAGATTTTACTAAACATATATAATTTTAAGAACCCTATTATAGAGATAATTTTAAATTTACCTAAATAATAATAAATCATTCATTCACTTATTACATTTACAGCAAAAACTTACCAGAAAATAAATAAGAAGATTTAAAGGAAGAAAAAAAAAAGTACTAAGTTAAAAGAAAAAATGTTCTCAGTTAAATACAGCAATTATTATATATTTTTATATTATAAAAATAATTTTTTTAATATTTTTATAAAAACAATAATAAAATTAGAACTTCATTCATAAAAAAGAGGTTTTTAACCACCAGTAAAATAAAAGTAATTTAAATAAGTGAAACAAAAAAAAAAAAAAAAAAAGATATAGCTTACGTCATAAATACCTAAACGAAGCGAAATTAAAGTTGCATTTCGTAGACAATAAAACTATTTTAAACGCTTATTTAAAATTTAAATGATTTTATGAAATTTTAGTAAATGCATTTTTCAAACTACATCATGATTATTTGTAAAACCTTGTTTTTCAAATCTCTGGTTATTTTTTCAACCGGTCAAACATGACCATCAAGAATTCATTTTGGGAGGTCAAAATAGCAATTTTAGTCATTTCAAGCTGTCATTGACCATTGACCATTATTTTCCATGCTGTACAAAAATATGTACGTATGTATATATACATACAACCCTCATAATAAGGTCAGCATTAAATTGCATTAAAACAACCCTCGGAATAAGGATAAATAAGGTCGGCATTAAATTGCCAACCTTAAACTGTTAGAGGTCAGCATTAGGACGGCAAAAAAAATTTGACACAAAGGGGTTACCATAAAACCTAGAAACGAGGTCGGCAATTTTTTGCCGAACTCAAAAATTTTAAGGTCAACAGTTAGGTCGGCAGTTAGTTCCAAGGGTTGTATATGTGTATATATATACATACATACATACATACATACATACATACATACATACATACATACATACATACATACATACATACATACAATCTTTACTTTAACTCAGATTTTTTTTCACACAAAGAAAAAGAAAAATACTAAAAACGAGCAACAAAAAAATCTTTTGCTGTAATAAATAACTTTTATATTTAGATACTGCCTCCCCAAACCCAAACATTCAGTTAGTGTATACACTAAAGCCTCACAGACACTCAATATGATCAATTAAGTTTCATTTGCAACTAAATCTGCATTTATTAATATTTGATATTATTGATATATACATATATATATATATATATATAGTAAATATATGTCATACCTCAAACTTAAACCATTCTGAATCCCATTGTGGATTAAGAGACTTTCTGCATACATCAGTCTTGTAAACAACATTACCTATTCTGAGCTAAAGTTAAAAAAAATAGTTGCTTGTCTAGCGGAATGAAGTTTTTGTATATATTTATAAGTTTTAGACTAACTACATTTTTTGATGTTTTATGTTCTTATTTTTACATTAACAAATATAAAAAAAAATTTAACAAATGAAAACATAATAAAAATAAAACAATCCTGACATCTGAATAAACATTGTTTTAAATTGTGTACTTTAACTCATTTATTAACCAATGAAATTTGGAATGAAAATGGAATTTTTGATTTAAATTTTTGTGTTTTAAATAAAAATTGTATAAAACTATAATATATAATCTAAAAAATGGACTACATTGTAAAAGTGTTTTTGTATCTGAGAGAGCAAGAGTACTAGGTTGGCGAGTTAAACTTAAAAAAAAAAGTTTCAAAGACAAGATCATTTTGATGACACCCTAACAAGGTTCATGATTAAAAAAAAAGTAAATTCTTGATTTTGAAGGAAAATGTTTTTTTTCCTATTTTTCCAAGACATTTTCTTTATTCTTTTTTTTTATTTTTTTTATTTTTTCCAAGACTTTTCCAGGATTTACAAAAAAAAGTTCCATGATATTTCAGATTTGAATGATAGGCTAAATAAATACAAAATGTCAACTACATAAATAGATAAATGTGAACAAAAACATTTTGAAAAAACGTGAACAAAAAATTATTTTTAACTTGTTGTTCATAAAATATCTGGTCCCCCTGGGAACTGAAATCAATTTTTATTTATAATTTTTCACTCATAAATTAATTTCCATTATTACTCATGATTAGATGCTCAACAATTGTTCTAATGATAATAAGTAGTTTAGTGTTATCTTTACATTGACCAATGATATCCATTGTCAAATGTTCTATAGTGCATGCTATATAATAATAAATTTAAAAATAGCAACAAAAAACCATGCTTTAAAAATTAAAATTGAGTCATCTACTTTCCTATTTCCTGCAATTATTCCATCTGCTTTTTTTTAGTTAGCAGTCTCTTTTTTTTGTTAAATTGTTTTAAAAGAGCAAAACTACATTTCTGCATGGCTATATCATATATATCATATTTTATGGCTAATATATCATATATATTATCAGACTATTTAATTAAAAAAGTCATTTCATTTGGTGATATTCTGCATTTTGCAACTTTATTTTATTTCTTATTGAAGACCTTAAATAAAAAGCAGAACAATGAGAAATTTTTTCTTTTAGATTTTGTAGAAGTTTCTTGAAAACCAAACTGAATGGATTGCATGGTTGCAAAATTATCCAATTAAAGCGCAAAAATCTTTTTCAAAAGTATTTCAAACATTTTGATAAGTTTTATTTGCTCCAATAAAATCAGAGATGAATCGATCAAATCTTTGCTTTTGATATTAAAATTTTGAAATGACTTTCAATTTGAGCCAATGATTTCTTAAATTTATTTTCTATTAATGAACAGTAGTTGGTTGATCCTTTTGACCAGGTCTTGAAAATGGTTCAAGAGGATGCAAATGCCTAACACCTATTTTGTCCCCGGCTTATTATATATTGACACTTTAGCATGTTGAAGAATGTGTAATCTTACTTATATTTTAAATATAACTAAAAATTTTAAATATCTATATTTTAAATTAGCTTTAAAAAAAAAGGCAATCTAATTATTAATTATGCTTTGCATAAGACAATGTAAAAATGAAAAAATAGCTATTAAATAACTTTAATTAATAAAACTTTGTTTGATAAACTTTTGTTTGATTTTTATAGTTGTTTAACAGGTTTTTAAAATCCAAAATTCCAACAAAAACCCAGTTAGGTAGGTTTTTGCTCAAAAACTCGAATTTGCCAACACTGACATTTGCCATCTTTTTTAGCTGACTTAAATTCATACAAGTTTTTTAGGAAAAGAAAAAAATGAACTAATGAAAAATACATTTGCTGCCACAAAAAACCCTTAGTCTATTTAGCCGCACAGGCTCAGCAGAATGCGGGTACAATGGGTAATTTTCACCCAGGTACCAAGGCTTTGAAGGCGTCAAATTTTCGTTGAATACTTATTTTTTTCTTGAGAATATAAAAAAATATAAATTAATAATTACAATTGTATAAAAATTAATATACTTATTTTATGTAAGATTTAGTATATAATTTATTTATTGTATATTTAGTGTACAATTTTAAAATTTTTTTAAGAATAAATCATGCTTGTGGATTTTTCCACTAACCAATCGGAACATTGTTTACTTAAACCCTTTTTTCAAAAATCTTGTATTAAAATATATTACAAAGTTTAAAATTTATTTTATAAAGGCACCAAAAAAGATTTTATTCACCCACCTTTGGAATGTCTAGCGCCTGGCCTGTACCTAGATAGTTAAAGCATGTACTGAAGCCCTTACAGCTATCTATTTCAGTATGATGTCAAAAAAATCAAAATTCAGAGGTTCAAGATATCGAGAGGATTTTGGCCAACACAATAATGTTGGATAATGCTTAAGAGACAGGAAAAAAGGTTTGAAATACTTGTTTTTTCAAACCTTTTGAGACTCGATATCTCCAATATTGAGTATTCAAGATGTCAAGAGTTAACTGTACTTTAAAAAAATTAAATAAATATGCAAGAACATTAAAAATCATTACAAATCATAACAATGATATGAATAAAAATAGTATAACAAGAAATATAAAACTGTAAACAAAAAAATAAAAATAATAGTATAATTGAATCTATTAAATAAATACGAATTTAAAAATGCGGTAGTTGTGTAGTTCAATCCTTACCACGTCCCTGATAGTATCACACTCAACTTGTTTCTTCAGGCAGTGGCCTAATTCACCAAGAATCATGTTTTGGAGATTTTTTTTTTTTTCAATTTTAATAACAGCAAGGTTACTTTTGGTGAAGAATTTTATAGAGATTCAGAACCTGCAAAACAAAATTTTCAAAAATTATGTCTGAGTGGGTCAGCATTGTTTTGAACAGGATAATGACTAAAATGTGACTAATTATCAAAACTATAATTAAAAAAAAAACTCAATAATTGTTATGTTGAATTTTAAGAAAATTGATTATTTGGCTCAAAAATAAATACTGAAAAGGAGTTTTTGTGAAGGGTATTTTTACAAAAATCAGGCACTTTTTTCATATTTTGGACAAAGAATGTTGCAGTAAAGTGTGTTGTTTTTTTCCTGTTTTTATCAAACTTTAAAAGTGAGGAGAGTTCATTTTTGTGGGGAATTTTTAGGGAATCTGAATCTGAAAAAATAAAAATGAAATGTCTTTTAGGAGGGAACACTTAGTTTTCAACAAAAAAATGGCTAAAATATGAATAATTAAAGAGAAAAAATTAAAAACTAAACAAAAAATAATTTTTAATTATTTGATAAACTCAATATAAACTTCATGAAAATATCATATTTTACTAAAAAGTCAAAAAAATAAACACATAATGGGAGCTTTTGTGAAGGTGGCTTTTAGAAAAAATTAGTTGATTTTTTCATAATTCAGGCAGTGAATGTTATCGTAGGGTGCGCTTTCTTTTCTAAAACTAATAATAAGTCAAACACTTTTATTATAACAAACTGTATATTATATACTTTAAATTTTTTAAAAACTTCTTTGGATGTTGCATCTTAAAAAGAAAAGTTAACACATAAAATTTCAGCTATAAATGTTGAGCGGTTGACAAGATACTGCAATTTTAATATTGACATGGTTTCACAAAATGACCCAGTTTTAATAACATTCTGAAAAAACATTTTTCTTAAAAAAAAATAAAAAATAAAAATGTTAAAAATATGAACATAAACATATATAATGTTTTTTTGATGCTGAATTCAATAAATGTACTTAAAATGCTGAAATATTAAAGGAACAGGCTTAAAAGTTAATAAAACAACTAGTTTTTATATACCAACTTTAAGGCCCTCTCAAAACGCCCCTGTCAAAAAATTTTTTCTTTTTGCTGTTAATTTTTTCAGCTGCTTATAATCTTACTAGGCGCAAAAAATCTTACTGGAAAAACAACTGCAACATACAGAACTTTAATTTCAAAGATATATCAAATTTAAAATAGAATTCTGTAAAATATTAAATTTAGTTTATAGATTCCTTAGAAGAAAAAAGCAATACAATTTTGTTTTATTTAAGGAAGTCTTATTTATATGATAACTTAGTTGTTTGATCTTAATAACTGAAAAAAATATCCTGTTTTTTTTTAAATATAAAAACTGACTAGGTGTGATATTGAAGTGCATTTGCTTTTAAAATTTTGTTTGAACTATAGTTTGTAAAAGTTTATAAAAACTAGTTTATAAAAAAATCAGTTATAGAACAACATTTATTGGTAAAACTTTATTTAACTTTTAACAAATTAACAATTTGATATGTATAGATTGTATATATATAAATATATCTATAAAGAAAATTCAGTGTCAAATCAATCAGTGTCAAAATCAAATCAATCAGTGTCAAAAATTATACAACAGAAGGATTCTGAAAAGGTTTGAATTATTTCTATATTAAAAACTTTTTTTTTTTTACTGAATTAAGTAGGAAAGGAGAATTCTCTTTTTTTAGGAAATACATTCATACTAAATAATTTATCTTAAGATGTGTTTTATTGGCTTAATGACATCAGATCCATGCAAAGGCTGACAAAATGTTATTAAAACTTTAGGCAATGAAGAAAAAAATAACTTTATCATTACGCTGTAACATTGAACTATCAAACTTAACAACATCATGTGAAAGATATACTATTAAATATTTGAAAATGTATCCTATATGGCAGAAAGCATGTTGTGATCCATTCAATAAACATTCAAAGAAAATCACAAGTAGAATTCATAAAAAGTAAGCAGTATGTAGAATTTATAAAAAACTTAATATATATTTATATATATATTAATATAATATTTAATATATATACTCTTTTAATGTGTATTTTCCAAAACATAAACAATGTTTTAAACAACTGTGCAGATAAGCTTTATACAATTCAATTACTTTTAGAAAATTTTAGAGTAGTTACGATAAATGAGTTACAAGTAATGATGAGAAGTAGTTTGAATATTGCTCCTGGGAAGAAACTTTGCAAACCTTTGTAACTTTTGCAAAACTTTGTAAGCAAAAGATTGCCAGAAAAGAAGATCTTAAAGAAGAGAAGCAAAGTCAGGGTGAACAAGATGAGGATTTTCTAATATCATCATTCAAATCAAAAAGACAAGAGATCAATGAAGAACTAAAAATTTTATTAGATCTCCTCTAAAATCTCATTCAAAGTCATCAAAAAATATACTCTTAGAAAGAAAGCGAAAAGATGCGCACATCAACGAAATGGTAAGTAATGTTACTAGAAAAACTGAAAATCAAGTAAATGTTCCCTCAAAACTGTGTTATGACACAAATAACATGAAAAAGAAGGCTGAAAACTTTGATGAAAATATGAGCTTGATAAAAGAAAAAATTATATTTTCTGATAAAAGGACTTTTGTTCAACTTCTAACACTGGAACCCCCAAGTTGGTCAATATTAGAAGTATTAAAAACTTTGCAGTTACAGAATATCAAGCAAAGATGGCTAGACAAATTTTTAATAAAAAAGGACTGTTAGCTATCTCTCCATTGTATAAAGGTAAAGTCTTACACAAAGAAATAAAAGATTCTGTTAAATTGTATTATGACTCAAGTGATTTATATAGAACTATGCCTGGAAAAAAAGATTATGTTAGCAGACAAAAGAACGCCCATAAACAAAAAAAAACTGCTTTTGTGTAATTTAAAGGAAATATTGAATAAACTATCTATTCCACAAGCTTGCTCTAGTTTCGGTAGAAACTATGTGTTTGAAATGGTATGCTGAAATAGAAGAAGTACAAGTAAAATGGCAACAATTTCATGAACTATTACACAGTCAAAAAAACATCTTCAATACCTTTAAAAATCTTGTATATTTAAGTAACTTTTTAAATTACAATTAAATTATTTTTATTTTATTTACAAATATATTTTGGAATTTTCTTGAAAAAGTGCTGTATATTTGAAATTAAAGTTCTAAATGTTCCAGTTTTTTTTTCCAGTTAGATTTTTTGTGCCTAGTAAAATTATAAGCAGCTGAAGATATTAACAGCAAAAAAAAAAAATTTTGACAGGGGCGTTTTGGGGTCTTGGGCCCCAAAGTCAGCTTATAGAAACCAGTTTTTTTATTAACTTTTAACCATGTTCCTTTAATATTTCAGCATTTTAAGTACATTTATTGAATTCAGCATCAAAAAAACATATTTGTTTATTTTCATATTTTTGCTATTTTTATTTCTTATTTTTTTAAGAAAAACGTTTTTTCAGAATGTTATGAAAACCAGGTCATTTTGGGAAACCAGGTCAATATTAAAATTGCTGTATCTTCTCATCCGCTCAATATTTTTAGGTGAAATTTTGCATGCAATATTTTTTTAATATTAGGAATAATATGTCATAATATAACACAAAAAGAAGACACATGGTTCAATGGACTGGGTGATTTGATGTGGAATTACCCGCCTGTTTCTCATTCTAACTGAAAAAAATCTCAGAAAACTACGTTTAATTATTGAATTTATAGTTGGTGTGTATTTTCCTTGCTGGCTTCAAATAAAGGTAAAACATTCCTGGTTAGATGGACCTCGGCATATTTTATTCCAACTGAAGTAACTAAAATATCAACAAAAAAAAAAGTTGTTGCAATAGAATGAAAACTGTAAAGAGATCTGCATGGTTTGCAATTAGTGAATACATTATTCAGACTCTTTTGTGTTCCAAAGATAAAGAGGAATGAAAGTTAGGAGTGAAAAAGGTGCTAGAGATTAGAAAGGAAGGAGATAATAATACTCAGTTCGGAGAGTTTCAGTAAGAATTCGCAAAACCCCATTCATAAATACTGGTGCTGATAAATTGACCAATCAAATTGTGGAATTAAATTGACCAATTAAATCAGTGGAAAGATAAACAAACCACTACTTACTACAAGCCTTTATGAAGTCAGAAAATATTTTCACAAGCCTATGATTGTTCCAGATTGGCCATGCCATTCCCAATCCATTGAACATTGCGTAAGGCAGGTGTCTTTTTTATACAATTACATGAATATAATAACTTATTTAAAATTTGTTAATGACTAAATTTAAAAATTGTTAATGACTTGTGCAAAAACAACGTAATTTCTATGAGAAGTGAGTAGGATATATAATAACACAAGAAATCAGTAGGGATTTTATGAGCACAAACAATGCCAAATATAACTGAGCTGAACTCACAAATTTTAAATAAAATTTATAAACTATTAATTGTTATTTATAAGTAAATTTTAATAAAGATATCAGTATTATGTAATATGTATTAAAATTTATAAGCATATAATATACAGTTTGTTATAACAAAAGTGTTTGACTTATTATTAGTTTTAGAAAAGAAAGCGCACCCTAGGATAACATTCACTGTCTAAATTATGAAAAAATCAACTAATTTTTTCTAAAAGCCACCTTCACAAAAGCTCCCATTATGCGTGTATTTTTTAGACTTTTTAACAAAATATGATATTTTCATAAAGTTCAACAGAGTTTATCAAATAATTGGAATTTTTTTTTTTTAGTTTATAATTTTTTCTCTTTAATTATTCATATTTTAGTCATTTTTTGTTGAAAACTAAGTGTTGCCCCAAAAAGACATATTTTATTTTTATTTTTTCAGATTCTGATTCCCTATAAAATTGCCACAAAAATGAACTCTCCTTACTTTTAAAGTTTGATAAAAACAGGAAAAAAACAACACACTTTACTGTAACATTCTTTGTCCAAAATATGAAAAAAGTGCCTGGTTTTTGTAAAAATGCCCTTCTCAAAAACTCTTTTTCAGTATTTTATCTTTATGGCTTTTTAACCAAATAATCAGTTTTCTTAAAAATTCAACAACAATTATTGAGTTTATAAAAAATTTTACAAATTTTTTTTTTTAATTATAGTTTTGCCCTGATAATTTGTCACACTTTAATCATTTTCCTGTTCAAAACAACACTGACCCACCCAGCAAGACATTACTTTTTAAAATTTTGTTTTGCAGATTCGGAATCTCCATAAAATTCTTCACGAAAAGTAACCTTGCCGTTTTTGAAATTGAAAGAAAAAAAAAATTGACACACCCTATTGAGAGAGGGTTGTCCAAACAAGTAGCCTCCTAAACTGTAGTGGCTGTCTTGTCCTTGGGGAGGAAAATAACATAAAAATAATGAACTTTTTCAAATTATATTTAAAAAATATTATGTCTTATAATGCTTGTGCAGGTTTCCTTTGTCGTAAAAATCACATAAGTTAGAACATGTATAGAAAACAATATTAAACTACCTTATTTTCCATGAATAAAAAAATTTATAATAAAAAAAGTCAGAGGATACTTGAAAAAAGCAATAATAAATTGAAAAATATTATGCAAATTTTTAGGACTTTTCAGAATAAAAAAATTCAGGACTACTTTCAAATTCCAGGATTTTTCAGGACTGACAGGAACCCTGAACTGGACAAAAAACGAGTGTGATCGCACTCTATATCTGACCACGCATATAATACTTAGTTGCAACAACTTGGCCAAGTTGTCGCAACTAAGAAATTATATGCGAGGTAAAACATATAAATTATGTGTGGCAAAGAGAACATTTTAAAAATGCACAAAAAAAACTTCAACTTGACTGACAGGAGACAATTTTTAAAAAACAAAATGAATTCCTAACGAAAAAAAAAACCTAACTAAAACAATATAAATGTTTAGAATTAATAATTTCTAAACTTCTCTTTTTTATAATTTTTTATAACAACTTACTATTAATGATCATTTAATAAGGAAACAAATGTTCTTATCGAAGAGTGTAATTTTTTTTTTAACATCAAATTTATCGAAGAGTGTAATTTTTTTTTTTAACATCTTTTTTTAACAACAAGGCTGCAATCAACCACTATTAAAGTTGAAAGTTACTGGAAGAGAAAAGATGAAGATTGTAGAGCAAGATAACGATTGACAGACAACTTTAAAGATTGCAAATTATATGAATCAGGAAAGCAACATGAAGGAAGCGAATTCCAAAGAACTGATGCTTGAGGAAAAAAAATAGAGGAATAAGAGTTTTTGGAGCACTTAGGAACAGTTACAGAAAAAGGATGAGACTTAATTGTATGATGAGTAACTCGAGAATGAATTTTAGTAGATGTAACAAGAGACACTAGCTCTTAAGAGCAGTTCCCATTTTAGTATTTGTAGAAAAGAGAAAGAGAAGCAACATTACGAAGTTTGGAAGTTGGCTGCAAGAGCAAGTCGAACTATGTTTATATAATTCTTTATTTATGTATTTATGGTTTATTTTAAAAAGATTCTAATAATACTAACACTAGTGTCTTCAAAATGTTTTAAAAATTTTGCAATGCGCTAGATCCCTGAATCAGCTGTCTATAATAATCAGTATCCAAACTGCACACTAAGTATAGATTTAAAAACTTTATATTTTACGTAAGTCCATCTGTTTATTATACTATATTAAATATTATAAATTAATATATGAGAGGCACATTACAAGTAAAATATAATTGTATTTTGTATTTTGCAAACTAAAAGCAAGTTTTTATTGCATCAAATTATTTGACTGCAAACTTTTATGATTAAACAAAAAATGTAAAAATAATTTATGAAGAGGAAGCGGATTCATCCATTTGTTACTCACTATATATATGTATGTTTGTGTTCAGTTGCTGTAAGTTCCTGTGTGTTTATTTGATAATTAGTTTTATTAACTTAAATGAATATTTTTTTTTTAAACTTCATTAAAAAACGCAGTTGTTGTTGAAAGTTTTGTTTTTATAAAATCAATCAAACAAATTTTTTTAAAGGGTTTACATTTAAATAATAAAAATTAGTCGATATTTATTGAATTTACTAAACTTTATATAATTTTTCATAAAACTTTCTCAACTTTATATAATTAAAAAAAAAATTTATTTTATTTTTATAAACAATCAATAAAATGAAATTGCCATTTACTTTGATTACAAAAGATTAGTGTTACAAAACTTTTTTTGCATGATAAAGCCTAATTTTTTGCACATACATGGAAATATACATAAGTTTGAATGTTCTCTAACACCTAAAAAAACATGATCAAGTTGTAGCAACTAAATATTATATGCATGGTCAGGAATAGAGTGCAAACAAGCCTGCTTCT
>NC_088920.1:25785000-25877500 GCF_038396675.1 Hydra vulgaris
TTATTAGCGTTCTCTTTAAAACTACAGTTTATGGAAGAAACTTTTAGATTACCATGCAAAAGTATATATACATTCCTATAGACATCTATATTTACCATTTGTGGTAAAAAAGAACTCTTAACAATTAAACACACTTTATGTCAAAACCATTAAATTTAATTAAGTAAACTAATTAAATTTTATCATTTTTTCAAAAACCACAAAAACGCAACTTAATAGACTGGAATATTTTTTAGCTTTTTAAAAATAAAAAATAACATACAAGGAGTGCTGCTACATTGACTGGCAAATAGTTAGAACCTTGCAAGGAGTATTACTACATCAACTGAGCAATAGGTAAAACATGCAATTTGTAATAGAGTTCAGTTAAAAATGTTTACAATTTTAAGGCTTCAATATATGAACATAATTTCAAAAGAGGATCATTCTAAAGTAATTGATAAAAATAAGATTCAAAGGGAAAGAAAGAAAAACAGACTTAAAATGCAACATTTAGACCAGGAAAATATTCAAATGTTAGAAGGTTTGAACTTTGATAGAATGTTAGAAGGTTTGAATTTTGATGGAAGACACAACATTGATACTAACAAAGAGAAAAATATATGAAAAACTACTAAAGAGGAACATTTTGGAGAAAGTCAGGTAGCCCTGGACAGTGGGTAACTTTGGACACTTGATCTACAGTTTTAACTAAAGAAGCTATGTGATTTTAAATACTATAAAAACATAATTTGAGTGAAAATATGGAACATGCAAAATATCTATCATAATATGCCAAAGCGATTGGCTGGGAGTGCAAGATATTGTTTCCCACCACCAGAAGAGCGATTTACCATCATACTTGATTCACATATTAATACAACTAATTTTAATGTAAACTAAGAAACTTTTATTGATTAAAGATACATCTTTATTTACAATATTTTTTTTTAAAAAATGTTTAATATTTTAATTCACTAGTTTTAAAACTAGTATTTGTGAATGAGGTATGACCGAGCTGTACTGAACACATGTTTAGAGGGTGGTTCCGGACAACTTAATCCATTTACATATTAAAAATGAACAACTTTTTTATATAAATAATAATACATTTAATAAAATACACAAACCCATAATAGTAATTCATTTAATTCCAATAAAAGGACCTAAGATTTAAAAAAAGTGTTTTTAAAGTGTTTATTTTCATTAGTAAAAAGCTAATGTTTTTATTTCTAAATGATGATATTTTTATTCCCATTCCTTATATATCAGGTGCAATTTTTTAAGGCGATTTTTTTTAATGTGTTGAGAATAGTCCATTACTAACTAATTATTTAATATATTTGTGTCACACGGGTAAAAAAGAGGTAAAATTATGGTTCAACTATGTGTCCAGGGCTACCCTCCAATTTTGAAACATGCATTTTTTCTAACATTTTTTCTTTTTTGTTTTGTATATTATTAAGGTACACAATAATTATTTTTTTGTTTCCAATTCGATAAATAAATGTTTATACATCTAAAAAATTCTTTTGACACTTTGTTTTCTTTTAGTATATGTGTGCAATATATTTTTCCTTAAGTGTCTGGGGCTACCCAAGTTTCCCCTAGTTTTTATACAAGCACCAGGGTTAAAGTATCTGGTGCATGATGCGACTGCATCAGGACATAGATACAGCTTTTAACACAAAACAATATTGACACAATCAAAATAGTTGCCATGGGTTGTCACGGGACAGTCATAAATACTGGATTTCTAAATTGTTTTATTGCATTATTCAAATTTTTTTATTTTTTTTTTTGCTAATTTATCTCCCCAAGGCCCAAAAGGCTACTACAGACGAGGAGGCTACTTAATTGTGGTTATAACCCTCTCTCAACTCTATAACTCCAAAACACAAAACTTGACAAACAAGGCCGCTGCGCGGAGAAATAAGTTGAGCACGGTATTACCAGGGGCGTGGTGGGGATCGAACTCGGAACCTCTCGCTTATGAAGCAAACACTCTACCACTACACCACTACCGCATTATTAGAACTAAAAAGACCTGCCCACTGATTTATCTGTCAAATACATGCTGATGAACTGTTTCTATGGTATCTAATTCAAAAAACTTGATGACATCAGAACCTAATGGATGGTCAGGATCAATCGGAAGAGAAATTAAATTCTGTGATACCTTGCCAAAAGTTAACTATGTTCTTCTCAGTGTCGTCACATTGCTAAAAATAGACAAAAAAATTTCTCAGTTCAAACCAAAAATTTGATATATGCATGGCAATTTTTGTCCATCTGGTTTGGCTAACTGAAATCCTGGAAAGCTTAACCATGTTTTAATCTTTTTGATGAAGAATTACTTCTTCATCAAAAAGATTAAAACACCTTTTCTTCGCAGCCTCCTTTTATTATTTATTTTAAAAAAAATGGTAATGTAAAGTAGACTGTATCCCAGCAGTAGCCTGTGGCAAAAATACAGTGAAACTGTTAGCTAAATAAAAGCTATTCAGACTTGGTGGTTTAATGGGAAATAAAATCAAAAATATTCTACAACAGTAAATGGGATACCAGAATGGCCAGCTGGCCTGTGCATTTACACTAAAAACACTAAAAAAACTTTGAAGGAAATATTGCAACAGCAAAACTAATAAAGCAAGTCTTTTTTATTATATTCAGAAATAATACTCATATGGTAAATTAGTGGAGCTGGGATTCAAACCGACAATCTTGCTGCTACAGACTTTTATTAATCATAAATTTAGCAGCAGATAATCTGTATGTGTCTAATTCAAGCATACAAAATGAAGTCATTGATATTTTTGGCTCATAGATACCACACACTAGAAGTTTTGGTTGCTAGTATTTTTGAGTATTTTTGTTGTTTCAACCAATCCACAGACATGAACTTATGTAAAAATAAAAGAACATTGGCCATTCATAAGCCTGAAGGACTACTCATCAATTATATCAGGCTTTTTTTAAAGAATAAAAAATACGACTCATGCAGAATGATATGTGTGTTTCTCAGTTTTTAACTGAACAGCTGAGCATGAAGAAATAAATAGTACTCAGAAATTTTTACAAGTTTTTCCAAAGAGTTCATTTTTACACACCTTGTACATATCATCAAACTAGGAGGATGGGCAAGAGATTTTATTGTATAAAAATAACAAATTTAACGCCTTCTTGAAACACTATTGTAACTCATGTCTAACTCATATTATAAGTAACTTAGACTGAGTCTGTTGTTTGTTGGACATCCTACCAAACTCATCAATTCTTATTCTGTCTCTAAAAAAAGCACCAATGATCTGTAAAAAACAGCGTTATTCATAAATCATGAACTCTTAGGAAAAAGACTTCAATATTAGTCTTTAGTAATAAGCTAAAATTAACCTGGCATATTTGACAGAAGCTCAAACCAATACACTTTAAATGCTTGAATAAATATTTAGATGATGCATTAACTTGATTAACCTACAAAATAAATTATATGTAAATTTAAAAAAAACAAAAGTTTATTGGAAAAAAATATATGTAAAAATAAGAAGGAAATTATAAAACTTTAACAAGGTGTGCTTCATTAATTTATTTTTCAGAAATATTTAGAAATTCAAAGGCAAATAAAATACGAAAATAAAAAATATGCAAAATAAAATTTTAAAAAGGTCATAAAATCTTAAAATTTATTTTTTAAATGTTCAAAATTTTAATTTCAGTAAAAAAAAATTTTTTTTTTTTGTTGTTTATTATTGGAGTGCCGTGTACATGCATTGACTGACTTAAATTGGAGTTATAGTATGGCATATTGGAGTGTACATACATCTACTGAGGGTTTAGGTTTGGGCAGGCATTCTTTAAAACAAAATAAAAGTATTTTAATATTCATTTAAATTGGGTTTATAAATTACTTTAATTTGTATAAAAAAGTAAAATTAGGTTAAATTAAACAAGAATTTCAAGTAAAATCGTCAAAATAATTAATAGTAACTGTTTAAGTACGCTCGTACAACTAAGAAAATATCAGTTGTACGCGCGTATATAAATATGTATTTTCCATATGTATTTTCCAAATATATGTATTTTCCAAAATAATGTACAAATAATATATATATTAGTTTTTCGCGCGTATACAAGTAATGTACAAATAATCTGAAATCAATCAGTGTAGAAATAATTATTATTTTTTTGTTTCTAATTCTATATTTTTTTGTTTCTAATTCTATATTTTTTTGTTTCGTATTCGATTTTGAAAACTGGAATAAAAATCAAAACAATCAGATTTTCGAAATATTGAAGCGACAATTGTGGTATTGTTAAACTAGTGTTAATTGTAAAAACTAAGGTGACCAAATCCTTCTATTTATGTTGGAGAGCGCCTTAAAAATCTAAATTTTAATTACGTTTGGCGCTGCGCTCTCCTACGTAAATAGGAGGACATTATACTCTTCAGAGTATTTAAATGGTGTCAAAATCTACTGAGTCAATAGAGTTTTCAATCTCATAAATTTCAATAAGTTTATCGTCGTTGATAAAATCAGGGCTGGTTCAATGTTTTTTTGGAGTTATATGCGAGATCAGGTTTTGGCGCCCCTATAAAAAAAAAAGAGCATTCTTTATATATTCTTAAAAAAATATTTTGCATAAGGATTTTCATCTGGAGTGTTTTGCTTTCTAAATTTTGAGCAAAATATTTTACTAAGTGACCAAATTTGAAATATGTAATTTTCTTGGCGATTCCCATATCGGTACATTTTCCAAAAATATTAATCTTGGAATTTAATGATGATTCATAGAGATCGCCATAAACCTTATCAATGTGGTATCGTAAATGTTCAAGGGCGTCTATCGTGCTTTTCCAACGTGTTTCACTTATAACTTTTACAGTCAAATTGTTAACATGATTTGTTATACTCCATCTATGGGTTAATCCAAAAAAAAAATTCTGAATATTGCTGAAAAAGTTAACAGCAACAGTGTTGTTATGTTAACAGCAACAGTGGAAAACGCTGAATTAATGACAAAAAGATTTAGTGAATGGCTTTCACAAGGAACAAACAAGCTCGTGAGTTAAGGTCAAGGATCCTTTTTTTACGCCTATATTCTTTTTATTCATGTTTGAATTCAGCAGCATCAACTTCGGATACTTCGGATACATAATGAAGAGGATGCAGAACTATTTTCCGAATCACAAAAATTATTTTCTCAATCAACTACTCAGATAGCTTTAGAAAAAGTGGCCAATGAATTGGTTAATTTGTAGAAAGTTGTAATGAGCACTGAAGATACAGGATCAAGCAAATAATTAGAGCCAGAATTATAACTCGAACTGATAAAAAAAGTTGGTTAGGAAATGAAAAGATTTTATAATAAATAATGTTCAAAATAGTATTCCATCATTTTGGACTGCACGCCTGATGCTGGTCACCATGAGCAAATGATTGTTCTTTTATAAATATGCAACATATGGAGTACACCAGTAGAAATCAACGAATATTTTCAAAGATTCTACCTATCAACGATAGCACTGGTTTAAGTCTTGAGGAAGCATGCTTTAAAAATTTGAAGATCTTTTCAGAAATTTGCAGAACTGCAGAGGCCTAGGATATGATAAAGCAAAATATGAAAAGCTGCAATTGGTGTGTAAAAAAGGACGTATACATTTTATGTGCCAGATGAATGTCACAATCTTGATCTAATTTTTGAAGTGATGGCGGAATCATCAGTTGTTGCAAAGACACTTTTTGGAGTTCTCCATCAAATTTATCTTTTGTTTGGCGCTTCAACAGAGTGATAGTAGATCTTTTGTTTGGTGCCTCAACAGAGTGATAATAGATTTTAAAAACTCATGTACAAAACCTGAAAGTTAAGTCTATTTATAATTCACGCAGGGGACGCAGGATTGATTGTGTCAAAAATTAGGCTAGCAAAAAAATTTCATCAATTTTACATTTTTGGTTAGTTAAGTCATCTAGTATGATTTGATGTTTTTGATTGCAATTAATGTATTAAATAAACATGCAATTGGACATTGCACTGGAATGTATGAAAAGTGCAACCAAGTTTATAAAAAATAAAAAGATCATAGAATTGTATCTTTATTTATTTATCATTTTATTATTTATTTTTATTTTTTATTATTTATTGTATCTTTTTACTTTAACCAGAGAATTAGATCTAGATGAAATCACTTTTTTAACTTCCATAGACTTGAGAAAAAAGAAAGCAAACTTATGAAAGCATAGATGAATCATTAACGAATCTACAAAAAAAAATATCGGTTGATTTTTATAATGTTATTAGATCAAGCAGTTAGGTCGTTAACTACACATTTCGAGCAAATGAAACGTCGCTTTGGTCTTTACGGATTTCTGTACAATATCAACAACAACAAAATTACACTAAAATGATTTGATTAAATGTTATTTGGATTAGAATATTGCGCTCAGAGATGCATCTAGTTTAGATATTGATCCGAAGAATTTATGCAATGAATGGCAAATATTTTCAAGCATTGTTCTAAATATTGTCTCATTTACTCTTGATGCTTTACGTTTTACTTACGATTATGTTACAAATACTGCTATTTTAAATATTGCTATATCCTTTTGTATATCTTCCGATCACAAAATTCTGGATAAGGTTTTTCCAAGTAAATTAATCAAAATCTATTTGAGAACGGCTATGACGCAAAAACGCCAGAACAGTCTAGCAATGTAATATATTGAATGAAAGATTATCCAGTATCTGAATTATTTAAAACTATTTTGAGACGTTGCTGCCTTCAAAGCACAAAAAGTTGATTTTTGTTGAACGTTTATGAATAAACTGCATAAATATAAAATTTGCGACCAGCAACCCCTCACGGCCCATACTCCAGTAATATGCTGATGTAACGTGAGATTTTTACTCGCAGTTTTTACATAAAAGTCATCAAGTTATTACTTCCCCATTGTTATCCATTGTTATCCAATTTAAACCTCATCTGGTGGCAGTATAAACTGGTCTGCGAATTTCTTTTCTTTTTCCTGGTCTTCAAGTTGTTGTATGAAGACCCAATAGTAATTCTACAGAGCATCGCACAAGAGTACTTAATGACAAATTCCAGTCGTTTTTCTCGGCGACATTTCTTTTATGGTTAGGGTGAACATCGAACCTTAAACTTTATACATATAAACTAAATTAAAGACAGATAATAGTTGTTTATCATACAAGGTTTAATTCTCTGTTGTTTTTTCTTTTTCTTTGATCTTATTTTGCAAGAAAATTTTGATACTTTTTAAACATTTTTAAACACTTCAAATGTAAAATTTTATTTAATATGTAATGCGTAAGATACGAAGGATTTTATTTTTCAATAAAGAGAAATAATATTTCAACAATAATATATATTTTTTTCTTTCCAAAATTATTTATTCAGTTACATTTAAACTTTTTTTATTTTTTCTATCAGCACAAATTCCATTAACTCCTGGCGGATGAAGATAGAACTTGGTATTTTGGATGTTTGAGGTAACTTGGTGAAAACTTCACCAAGTTGTGCATGATAAATCTTTGCTTAATGTGATAGTTTATGCTAAATCTCATAAATACAAGTTATGAACGACAAAGAAAATAGTCATACTTGAGTGAATTTACGTAGAACCATTATAAAAACGGGCTTACGTTATGATTTAAAGAAAGACAAGGTCGTAGTGATTTTTAAAACGCGTTATTTATATATTATTATTTAAATATATTAAATAAAAAGTAAAAGTCATTGTTTTATATATTATATGGGAACGTATGTTAACATTCTTGCATTTCTATCCCTTTCCAAAATAAGAAAATTTTATCAAAAAAATATCATTCAGAATTACTTTTGATGTTTAGTATTTTGATGTAGTACTTCAAAAATATAGTATTTTTAATTAATTTCCAAACTAAAGTCTTTTGGCCTTATCGAGGTTAAAAAAGAAAGGTTTAGTATTTTGATGTAGTACTTCAAAAATATAGTATTTTTAATTAATTTCCAAACTAAAGTCTTTTGGCCTTATCGAGGTTAAAAAAGAAAGGTTTTTTCCAGTCTTTGTTTATGTCATTTAAGTCAAGGTTGTTTATATCATTTAGTCAAGGTTTATATGACTTAATTTTTTTGGAGTGATTTTTTCAATTTTTTTCTTAATGTTTCGCGATTTGTAGTTTACTTTAACATTAAATCGAATTTTAAATTTAATTTAATCTTTTTTTTTTGTCATTATCATTATATTGTTTCTTAATTTGCTTCTTTATGGTAGCATTTGTGATTTGTCACTTTAGTCACATATTTTTAAAGCAAAAAAGCTACTCTTTTTATGAGGTTGATTTTTTAAACATTGTTGTATGGCCAACAATGCCGGGGGACCAGGAGGCGCTTGCCCTCCTTGATCAAAATCCTAAGGAGATTTAAAGGAAGTTTTTCATTTTTTAAATCTGTTTTTAACACTTTTTGTTTTTTTTTTAACTTAGTTTTTACAGAAAAAAGACAATTGATCAGACCCAATATTCATAATGTTAAAGTACATGATTATGTTGGTACTAATATTTTCAGCAAGGTTATAATAGATTAGCTATTGTTTGATTTAGTTGCTGAATGCTGTTTTAGGATAAAACTTGATAAATCCTACAAAAAGAAAAAAAAATTAAGTCTTTTTTTTTTATTTCAAATTACTGAAGTACTTTAAACAACAACAACAACAACAACAACAACAACAACAACAACAACAACAACAACAACAACAACAACAACAACAACAACAACAACAACAACAACAACAACAACAACAAGATATTTATTTTCCTTTTTAAATCATACAATAATAAATATAATAATAATAATAATAATAATAATAAAGTTCATAACTCTATTGATTGTAATAAGTAAAAATAACTGCCTAATAAAAAAAAAAAAATATATATATATATAAAAATGATGATAATATAAAATAATATAATAATCAGTAAATTAATTATAAGTATTTAATAATAATAACTAAATGATTGATAAGGATGGTGTCACTAAAACAGTATTCTGATCAAAGGAGTGACACCAGTTTTTAAATATAATTTGATTAATAATTAGCATACACACATAGAACATACATAAACAAAGCGAACATTTAAAAATCATGCTTTGATGATAATAATAAAAAATAAACAAACAAGAAGTTAATGATAATAGTTGCAGTAATCATAATTAAAAAAATAAGAGTATATTTTAAATATTAAGTGAAAATCATGTCAATAAGTTAGAATAAAATTGTTCTCAGAATTTTTTTAAATTGATTTTGTTTTAAATTAAGAAAAGTCGATAAAGGTGTTTGGAGTTGTAGTTTTTTGAACTCATTCACTATGCATACAGGACTCTTGTTTCATTCACAAATGCACTGATAGACAACAGAATGTTTACAGTACTTCTTAGTTTTAAATGATGGTACACTAAGTTTTACATTATATATGTTTCTAGTAGAGTATGTATGCATTATTCAACTTTCTGTAAAAAAGTATGTTATAGAAGAGGGTAAATTTTTGTGAAGAGAGTCAAAAACAAAAAGAAGATTAGCAAATTTTACAAGCGCTGGAAACAATGGAAAGGTTGGGACCTGGAAAGGAAGGAATTTTTTAGTTTTTTGAAAGATTCTGATGTTTCTGACTTAAAAAGTTGGAAGTTTATAATTCTTATGGATTGACGTTGAGAGGAGATCAATTTTTTGATGTGATAGTTGCCATTTTGAGCCCAAATTTGACAACAGTAACTAAGATGCGATAAAACAATGCACAGTAAATATTCTTTAGTGCGAATTTATTGACATAACGACGAATTATTGAAAGTGAGCCATTAGCTCGAGTTAGTTTCTTGCGTAGCTCATCAATATGAAAATTCCACGAGAGATTGCAGTCAATCAAAACACCGAGATATTTAATAGCTTTTGTAGGATATAACCGTTTATTATTAATATTAATCTGAATTTTAGAATTGTTGTTTTGATTGCGTTTTTTTCTAGAAGATGAAAAAAAGATTAGTTCAGTTTTTTTTGCGTTAAGACATATTAGGTTAGCATTTAACCAGTGAACAATACCTTTTAGATCCGAATTTATGTTTTCACATTGAGAATTATACGATTTGTTGGTATGCAATAGGTTTGTGTCATCAGCAAAAAGATGAATTGACGAGAAGCGAATAGAATTGTTTATGTCATTAACATAAATTAAGAACAAAAGAGGACCAAGAACAGAACCTTGAGGAACACCGCACTCAACAGATTTATTAGTAGAATTATAACCATTAATACTTACAAATTGTTTCCGATCTGTAAGATATAAGCGAAACCAGTCACTTACAACACCACGAATATCATAGTGCTCAAATTTAGAAATCAAAATGTTATAATCAACGGTATCAAAAGCTTTTTGTAAATCTATAAAAATACCACAAACAGAATAACCAGTGTCGAGAGCTTTCCTAATTTTTTCAGTTATACTTATCAATTCATGGCAGGCAGAATGTTTTGAACAAAAACCAAATTGAAATTCATTTAAACAGTTAAAAGAGTTAAGAAAAGAGGACACTTTAGAATACATAAGTTTTTCAAAAAGTTTACTAATGTTATTTAAAAGAGAAAGAGGTCTGTAGTTAGTACGTAAAAGTTTAGAGCCGTTTTTAAATATTGGAACAACACAAGATAATTTTAGAACATTCGGAAAAGTTCCATTTACGAATGATATATTAAATAGTTTAGAAAAAGTATTTGAAAATTCATAGTTAAAATCGATAAGAATGTTTGTGGAAATACTATTTGGCCCTATCGATTTTCTCGGCTTCTAATTAAGTATAAGAGATGAAACTTCAGGAATATTTGTTGGAGATTAGACTATGTAAATTTGGATATTTAAAATATTTTGTATAGTTTATGTAAGACGAATGAATACTGGGTTTAAGTTTTTGTGCGACGTTTGTAAAACTTTTGTGTTAAACTTTTCAGAGATAAGATTTGGTTTATATGTTTATTATCAGTTATACATGTTTCATTATCTTGTAAACAATTGGGAGATGAGTGATTAGATTTTTTGACATTTATTAAATTATTAATTCCTTCAGAAAATGAAGTTGTCAAATTTCCTGAAATAATTTCATTAGTTATAAAATTAGAAAAGATATTGTCAATGATTGTAGCAGAGTGGTTAGTAATTCTGGTTGGCAAAGTGATAAAAGGACGAATATTATAAAAAGAAAGCAAGTTTAAAAAACCAGACGTTGCAGTATCATTATTTGATTGTATCAGATCAATATTATAATCACCTAGTAAGAAAACTGATTTATTTTCAGCATTTACTTTTTTAAGTAGGACAGACATGATAATTTTAAATATCGTTTATATCCACGCAAGGGTGTTTATAAATGCAACCAACAATAATATTAGATTTTTTAGAAAAAATTATTTTAACAAATGTTGATTCTAAACAATATGGTGTATAAACCACCAAACCACTTCTTCGTTTATGAATTAATTTTTTTGATAAATATAATAATGTACCTCCAGCAGAAGATTCAGTTGGCGTCTGCTCAATATTGTAGTTTTTAATGAGGATTGGATGAATTGATGGTGTTCCTTTTTTTAATCATGTTTCGGTTATACCAATAATGTTTCGGTTATACCAATAATGTTCAAAACTCATTAACGATGGTAATACGTTTAATTCCTCAAAGCGTTTTTGCAAAAATGATATGTTTAAATGAAATAAACAGAGAGCATTAATTTTGTCAAAATTTAGTGAACAGAATTTACTTATATCATAATATTTGCAAGATATGTCTATTGACACATGGATTTCTTCATCTGAATCTAAAACATAAGATGAAACATGATCATTAATTTGATTAGAAACTTTATTTAAATGTAAAGACGGAAAGAGATTTATTGACGGAGGTAAATCATCAGTTATAAGAATTTTGTCAGAAAAAAATAGTAATTAAATATTATAATAAAATAAATATTTATTATAATATAACAAAATAAATAATCTAATGATGAATTAGAATCTAAAATAAATATAAATAAAAATGTGATAAATAAATAAAATTGAATATATATATATATATATATATATATATATATATATATATATATATATATATATATATATATATATATATATATATATATATATATATATATATATATATATATATATATACAATAACAGCAAAACATAAAATTGATTAAAAATATCTTTTTCTTTTGTAATAAATCTTTTCTTCTGATCTTTTTTTTCTTTTTTTTTTTTTCCTTCTTACCTATTGATCTTTTTTTTTTTTTCTTTTCTTTTATATTTAAAATCGATTTAAAATTCGAATTTTCATTTGCGTCTTTCTTTTTAAGTTTTACGTTTTGTTATATCTTTCTAAGATTATTTTTTTGATTCACTTTAAAAATATAAAAATAATAAAAGATTTACTGTTTTACTATTTTTGCTTTCTATATTTTAAAATCTTCTTTAGATGATTGAAATGATTTAAATTATCAATAATACTGTAAACTTTTTTCTTCTTTTTTTTTTCCCCTTCTTTATTTCCGTAAAAAAAAACGTCCACCATCCTTAAAGACACTCTAACGAAAACCAAAAAATAACTTCCTTCCCGGCGGGGAATCGAACCCGGGTCTACCGCGTGACAGGCGGTACTTACCACTATAGTACCGAGGAAAACAGATTACTGTAGCGTAAAATGTAAAATTAAAATTTAAAAAAGTATTTTACAATAACTAAAGTTTCGCGATTTTGGGGTAATTTCATTTATTTATTGAGGTGCCCCAAGAAGTCTTTATGGTCTTATCACAAAGCACCTCAAAAGAGCATTTGAAAGGAAGTTCACGCTTCCTTTCTTACCGATGGTATAAAACTTACCCAGAGGTGGCGTTTAACCACGGATCTCTAGCTTCTGAGGCAAGCGCTCTGACCACTGTGTTACGGCTGCTAATCTACCCCTTCACCTCTTTTTTTGTTGTTGTAGTTGTTGATTGCTTATAAGCAAGAAAAATAAAGTTTTTTTTTTCTTTCTTTCAAGCATTTTTTACTGCTATAATAGGTATCTAATATGTTGTCTCTAAATATTTTCCCTATAAGTATTCAAATAAATATTTATGTACAAATTTTATTAATATAAAATAAGAAATATATATATAGAAAGACTAATTTAAATTAAGTTAATAAAATAAATGAAACTACTTTAAATGTTACGATAAAAAGCAAAAAAGTAAAGTTTGTTTGCATCTAGTGAGAGACTGATTTTTTCTTGCCATCAAGTACCTTATAATTAATGTTTAATACACATATTTTGCTCATGGTTTTTTTAATTTATTTATTCTTTTTAGGTGCTTAAAGAAGTCTATACGGTCTTATCACAGAGCACCGTGGAAGAGCATTTAATGGAAAGTAAACGCCTCCTTCCCAACCGATGTCGCAAAATTTGTTCAGAGGTGGAGTTCGAACCACAAATCCTTTATTTTTGAGACAAGTGCCACTGCGACACGGCTGCTTTTTGCGGTCTGCATGGTCTTATTTGATTGGTCGTATGATTTTAATATAGTTAATTTATTTATTTTTCATTCTTTGTTTTAATGTTTTTTTTAGTTATTATTAAAGGTTTTTATATTGAATAGTTTTTAGTTTTAGTGAAGCTTTTTATTCATCTTAAACAGGTGAATAAAAAACTTTTTTCTAAAAAACTTTGTTTTCTAGATTACAAACTGATTTATTTTTAGGTGCTAGTTTTCTATATAAGTTGGACCACAATATGAAACAAGAAATTCGGAAAGCTTAGTTTTTTGATTGGTGTAATAATTTTTCTGTTTATCTTATGCAATATTTATCAACATTATTTTTAAAAAGTTACTTATAAATGAGCAGCCGTGGCACATGAGTGCCACAGCATTGTGCACTGTGCCCGTGCATTGTCCGCTGTGCCGGTGGCACATAAGTGGCGCAGCCATGAGCAGCCGTGGCACAGTGGTAGTGCACTTGCCTCAGAAACAAAGGATCCGTGGTTTAACCCCACCTTTGGGCAAGCTTTGCGACATAGGTTATGAAGGAGGCATGATCTTCCGATTAAATGCTCATCCGCGGTGATCTGTGATAAGACCATAAGGACTTCTTGGGGCACCTAAAAAAAAAAATTAAATAATAGCACCAGACTTAAGAAGTATTTTAGCATAAACATTATATTTTGGTATACATTACTTTAATAAATATTTACAGCTTTCATTTCTTTAAATAGAGGTTCAGCATCTGTAAATTCATCTTTATGGTAATTTAATCTTAAACCGTGGTTTTTATGTCAATATAGAACTTTTAACTTTGTTAAATGCATACTCACCAAAGCTCTGTTCGCGTATATGAGTTAGTGATGTGAATTTTCCGGTAAAATTAGATTCAAAATTTACCGGTAAAATTAGATTCAAAATTTACCGGTAAAATTTACCGGTAAATTTACCGATAAGTTTTTAATTGGAGAGGGTAAATTTTCCTTAAAAAATTTTTTTTTTCTAAAGAAAAGTAAAAATAAGTGAATAAAATTTCAAAATTTAGCAGGTGGTAAATTTTCAAAATTTTCCAATAAATTTTACCTTTGCAACACTAATATGAGTTATCAATCATATAAGAATAACCAAGAAATATATAAATTTTAAATTATTTTGGAACTTTATAAGCTTTGACTTTTAAAGTAGACTTTAGTTTTTTGATATTTCAGTGTTTAATGCATCAGTTTAAGTTTTCTAAAGCTCTTAAAAATACATAAAGTATTTCTCTCCAAGTTTGAATGAAATGTTTGTTTAAAAAAATAATTTTCTTATTTTTAATTTTATATATTATGCTTTAGTGATCTAAAATTAAAAACAAATTATTTATAAAACTCATACAAACTTTGTTTAGTATAGTATTTAATTTTATTAATTTAAATATTTATATGTATTAATATAAATATTTAGATTTCTACTATTATTATTATCACTATTTGTTTTTTGACATGCATAAAATGACCTGTTAAACCAATATTTGATTCGACGGTGTTTAATAAACTTTCCTTGTCGACCGGAGGTTTTTGGTTTTTTACAAGATATTGTTGTTAGTAAAAAGTTATTTAAAAGCATTATTTTACGAACAAAATATTTCATTTGACTTTAACATAAAATTTATAATACAAAATAATTCTTAATTTAAAATTTTTTTTTATCAAACATGATATTCATATAGTTTTTGTATGCGAATTTTCACACAAAAAATATGAAACATTTACCAAGTGTTATAACACTTGGTGAATGTTTCATACTCTTAGTATGTAGTAGTTGGAGGCAGATTAGAAAAATTTTTAAGTTTAGAAATAAAATAAGCGGAACCTTCAAAAACACCATCAAATTTATTACTAAACTTTGACACATTATCTATGCAAACAGATGTGTCAAAGTTTAGAAATAAATTTGACATATCTGTCATTTGATGTTATTAGAATATAAAAATTGTTGCGTAATATCTGCTTTTTTTAAAGTAGGCTCTAAAATAAATTCGTTCCGAAATTTTTCAATACGTTTTAAAAGACTTTGGAAAGAATAATATTTCATCGGACGACCACCGTGGCTGCTTAGTATGCAGTCAGGGTGGTCGTCCGGTCGGTATGCAGTACATAGTAATCTCTCACCGTAACTACGTTTGTTGTGAAAAATGATATTTATCTAAGTTGCTAGAGCTTGTAATACATTTACAATAGAGCTTGCAATACATTTACAATATGTACAGTTAATCATGATTATAGTGAAATAAAAAATAAAAACAATTTTTTATTGAAAGTACGATTAAACAAATAATAATAATAAAAAATAATGGCGACATAAAATATCGTTATCTTTTTTTTAATTTACAACCCCGTAGTGCTATTGGTGAAAATAAGAAAATCAATTGTTAGATTAACCAAATTTGTTACATTTCACGTAAAGACAAGAATCAAAATAAAAGAATCAAACCAAATAATTTGGTTAAAACAACAAAATTGCTTTCATAAAGTTTCACAAAAGACTTGGTATATTTTACCAAATAGGCTTGTAGTTTTTCAAACATATTTGGTGAAATTAACAAGACACTTTTTTTGCAGTGTATGTTGAGAGAATGCTTCACTTCAGCTGGAAGAGGATGGGTGAAGTTTTTGGAGTCCAACCAGTTATAAATGCAAATGACAACATAAATTTGTTAAAGAATAAATTAACAACCTTTATAAATATTCACGGTTGCAAAATCTTTATGCAAGATATGGCACCTAGTTATACCGCCAAGGTATGCAAGGAATGACTTCGTACTAACAGAAAACAGATTCTTGATTTATTTACTTAATTTTTATTTGAAGGCAAAAATAAAAACTATACCACCGCGGAAGAGTATTAAATTAGAAAGTTCAAGCCTCCTTACTTACCGATGGCGCCAATACGCCCAGAGCTCGCTTTGAACCCTGGTTTTCTTCCTTTTAAAACAAACTCTATAACCACTGCGCCACGGCTGCTCTAAATTTGATGGGCCTGGCAACTCCCTCAGAAATTAACCCAATTGTGAACCTGTATAACTTTGTTAAGAATACCAACCTACATCTCTAAATTCACTGAAATAGTCAATTCTTCAAGTCTGGACACAAACTGTAACACAAGAAACCTGTAAACACCTGATAGTTTTGATGCCAAGACTTTAAAGAGTGTTATTGATGCAAAAGGAGGAGCCACTTGTAATTAGGAAACTTATGATTTATGATTTAGAATAGTGATAAAACTTGCTGAAAGGGACGATTAAGCTATTAGTTAAATATGTTTTGATGTTAATTAGTTTACTGTTGCTAAAGATATTGATTTAGTAATAAAAAAGAGACTTTCTGCATGTGCTCTTATATTGATTGGCAGGAATGTAATATATAGTAACATATGTTCAGAACTCACTTTAGACTTATTGCAAAATTTAATTCAGAGCAGTCCCGTTTATAAGTCATTTTTGTCCCCCAGCGAAACAACGGTTGAAGCCTCTCCACTTTCCCACCACCATATCCCCATAGTTATTAAGGTGCTCCCAGAAGTTCTCAAGGTCTAATCACAACACACGCGGAAGAGCATTTAATTAAGAAATTCACGCCTCTTTCTTTACCGATGTCATCTATTGGGGTAGAGCCGGCGTCGAACCAATGATCGATCATACCCTCCACGTTAGTTCATTTTAAATGAACATTTTCAGTTTGGAGAACAGCTGGAAAGTATAAGCGTTTTCGCCTTTTTAAAAGTTGAAAAGGACCTTTCTCCGGTATAATTTGTAGTTGCAGCAGAAAGAAACATTAGTAAAACAATATTGACATTAGGAAATGTGAATTCATTTTTTTAGATCAAATAACCAGAAGTAAATCCAAATTATTTGACCTTCTAGTTTTACCGGTACCAATTTCAATTAAAGTAGGAAACAAACTTTTGAAATGAAGACATTGATTTGGAAATCAAATGTTTATAATAATAATAAATTGTTTGGATAGATTTATAGTAACTCTTGGGCACACGATGTGATTTATGTTGCAACATATCGCATCACCGATGAACTTTTGTAAGTTTATGTAAACAATACAGACATTTGTTTTCCAAATGAATGTTCGTGTTAAAGTACGAATTTTTTATCCGTTTCTGGAAGACGGACTAGGAATCCAAAACGAGAGAAAGGTAGAGCAACAGCTTGCCTTCTTCTTTCAAGCTTAGCTAAAATCGATACAGGATTACATTGATTTCAACAATTATTTACTTCTCCCAGTAAAGTTCCTCAATAGATGCAAATTTGTCATTTTGGTGTTTGCGTTCTCTTTTTCGTTTTTAGTCAGCAGAGTACTTGTTAGTGTCCTTCAATATTATAGCTTCTTTCTCAAATTTGTCAAAACATAGAGTTATACCGTTCATTCACCACTGTCAAATCAAATTCAACCGCTTGAAGCACTTTGTTCTCTTTGTTGAACCTACTATACTATAGAAAATAGGTGTGGTCTTGATTACTATCATGACTGCTGTCCCCAGCGGATCCATTTTTTGTGTGAAGTCAACTAGCTTCTACTATCATGTTTGGGCTTATGCGTTTTTTCATTTTTTAACTTTATTAAGGTCCCCTTGAAGTTTAAACGCATAGATCATAAATGCAAATATATGAACACCATTGACAACTAGAAACTAAAAAACAAACATATTGCATAAACAGTGCAACCGACAAGTTTACTTCGACATGCATACGTTTCAAAGTGGAGAAGCACAATCGTCAATTTCTAAAAAAAGTCCTCTATAAGTAGAAATTTCTAAAAAAAAAAGAAAAGGGGGTAGCATTGCTCCCCTTAGTGCATAGCAGAGCCGACGACACCGGTGTCGTCGGCTCTGTTATGCACTAAGAGGAGCGCTGATATATGTCGGACATGGGTTAAGGCAGGCCTGTTTCTCAGGTTTATAAACATTGGTATCAAATTAGTAATGATATAATTTTTATTGGTTATTTTTTAAATTATTTTTAGGTAATATTATATTTGTGTAAATGTTTCACCATCTATTATTCTTATTTTTACATTTGTTGTAACATAACTGATGTAATTTATTTAAATTATTTTTTTTAGCTAATATTTAATTGCACGTGGTTCCCTTGAAACGGAATTTACCACATTCTGTGTTAATACTGAAGCTTGGTTGTGCAACATTGCACAGCAACTAAGTTTTATAATGTAGCCTAAGTTGCACAACATAACCTCTCTGTTGGACCACAATTGTAAACAATCTTCGGAAACTAGTAAACAATTGTCTTCAATTCTTGCGGAAACAGAAGCAAATTAATTTCTGCTACAATTGTTCAACAAAGTTGTACAAAGCTGTACTTTTCGCTATTGGAAACCAAGTTTAAATAAAATCCGCGTAAAATCAAATTAAAATTTTATAGGATCTTTTTTTATATTTTAATGCGTCTTAAGATTTACAAAAAAAAAAGTTGTGTACAAGATAGTTTGAAAGGAAGTAAAAATCATATATAAACAAAAGAATAAAGTAAAAAAGCAAATTAAATAACAAATTGAAGCACTGATCACACCTATTAAAATAACAATAAAAAATAACAAAAAAATTATTGCATGGATCTAATTTATGACTGAAAACCTTAAAATTTTTATTTAAATAGACAAAGCCAGTTTTTTTCAAACTTTTATAGAATTACATAGTTATCTACAATTTGGCTGCTTGTAATGTTTTTCTTATTCTTGATAATTTTTTTTGTTATTTTTTAATTGTTTAATTGTTACTGTTTTCAAATTTAAAATCTGGAGGTTATTTTTATTTCAAAAAGTTATTCCGTATTTTTCAGGCTTCGAATCCTATTGTTATTTTATTGTTATTTTAAGATATTTGACCTATAATAGTTCACATTTTGCAATCAACTTATGCCTACTATATATCAATACTAAGAATATATTGATAAAAGTTAAAAAATTAATTTATTTCCTAAATTATTTTTATTTGAAATAAAAATTAAATTATAAATTTTTTTTAATGAAATAATATTTCATAAAAAAAATAATAATCATATTTTGAGCTTATTTAAAATTTCATAAATTTAACAGGTTAAAAAGTTATTTTAATACAATAGTATACTTTTAAAGTATTAGCTTTATTGGATTGATATTATTATAATTGATACTATATTTACATTAAATTGATATGCTATTCATGTTATTTAAAATAGTAAGCTAATACTAATAGAATTAGTAGTACTAAAGCTACTTACTTAGTAGTTCTTAGTAATTCTTAAATTTGCTACTACCTAATAATTCTTCTATTCTTTTTGTTAATCTACTTAACTTAAATTTCTATTTTGGGTTTAAACAAAATTTTATACCTTTTATTAGGATTTACTTTCTGTGTAGTAAGGTATAATATTATTACTGTTGTTTACTGATATTAGGGGTGTTATTTGTTATTATTTTTATTCAATAATTTTAGTATAAGGTTTACTATTACTATTGTTTACTATTATTAGTATGGAAGGTTTCTATACAGAAAAGTTTAAGCTTTTGACATTTTTTGAGTCTACTTAAAAGTATTTTTTTTTACTTAAAAAAGATGGGGAAAAAAAAAAGATTAAAAAAAAAAGTGCTTCCATCTTTATTTGTTGCATTGTATGATCATAATCCTGAAAATAATACAAGTACCGACATGCAAAAGTTCTATATTACACCTGAGTTATCAAAACAATTATCTTATAAAAAAGGCGAAATTTTATCCATGATAAGCGATGACTTGGACTACTGGATACTTTGCAAATCAACTGTTACTGGAAAGCAAGGTTATGTACTGACTTCATTACTTGCGCCATTAACCGGTGCAGGGGCAAGGTAATTTCTTTTCAACCATATTATAAGGTTATGCAATATTTAAATTATAAAATATTGTATTGAGATATAAGTGTATAACTTCCAAAACAGGTTTGAAATTTTTAATAATTTGACTGATTTCAGTAATTTTCTATTGTCTATAATAATAATAATCACTCAATTGTTTAATATTTTTTATAGTTTTTGTGTTACATTAATGAGAGTTATGGTACTTGTCTTCTCACAGTGCGATATACATATGTTGCAGATAAGATATGTATTTTAAAAGTATTAAGTAAAGTAAATAATTATAATTTTTATGTTTAGTGTTCATTATACCAAAAAAGAAAAAAGGAAGAAAAAGAAATGCATGGTCTTTTTTCCAAATTTTCCAATAGAAAAACCAAAGGTTAGTAAATGTTTCTGAGCTTGTTTGTTTAGTTGGGTGGTGGGTGCACTATAAGTCTAAGTCACAGAAAACTGTCAAAAAGTTGATTCTATAAATTATTTCAATATTAGTAATTTTTTTATAATTTTTTATTTTTAAAAAATAAAGGAAGTATGTTTACCTAAACTACTCTACTGGAAAATATGTTTTGCTGAATTTTTATTACAAGTTTTACAAGTTTTGCAAGTAACACTTAGCACTACATAATTACAAAAAATAATCAGTGAAAATTTCAATAATTTTTCTAAATTTTAAAGTTACCTCATTTTTGCATCATTTATACAACATTGCTAACTTTTTTTAATTTTGTTTTCTTATGTTATTGTAATTGTTTTAATAATAATAAAAAACTAATAACTAGTTTTTTTAGATTTTATGTTTTTAAAAAAGAGTTTAAAATTTTTAAGATGTGTATTTTTATGGTCATAAAAACTGAAAAAACTTTAAATGTCCACTTTTCATCCCTTCCTAATTTTTACCACATTGTTTTGTATTAAGTTGTTATATTGTTATATTGTTATATATTGGGTACAAAACAAATAATTTTTTAGGTGCTTGAATTTGCTCCACTTCAATTAAATGTCAATTATTTCTGAAGATACTAGATGACCTGGTGGGGACGGAGGGGAAGGAAATTGAAATATGCAAAACTTCATTTTAAAGTGTTTAAAGCTATCTTTTTATATGCATAATATATAAAAAGATGTATATATATATATATATATATATATATATATATATATATATATATATATATATATATATATATATGTATATATATATATATATATGTATATATATATATATATGTATATATATGTGTGTATATATATATATGTATATATATATATATATATATATATATATATATATATGTATATATATATATATATGTATATATATATATATATATATATATATATATATATATATATATATATATATATATATATATATATATATATATATATATATATACACACACATACAGTCCTCAGAATCAGGAAAAATAAGGTCAGCCTTAAAGCTGTATTAGGTCGGCATCGATTTGGCACAAAAATTTGAAACAGGGCTCGACAAACTTGCAAACACTTATCTTTAAAACTTACAAAAAAACAAATGCTGAGTTGTTGAGAGAAGCAATAACAACTTTGGAAATATTTAAAGTCTTAAGACAAGAGTTGTTGATTTTAACCCATCATATATCAGAGAGTTGCCTGTTTTTGTTTTTATTATGTAGAATTTTTTTTGTGTTAAAAATCATTTTCTTAAAGTTTTTCTATAACCAATTAAACTTTTTTTTAAATTAAGTTTAAATTTTTTTGAATAAATAGGAATTAACTAATTAAAATTTTTTATTTTGTGAATAACTTAGTAATATTGTACTGTTATTATAATGTTAAATTTATTTACATAGCTTTTTGCATAGTTGTAGTTATAAATATGCTCTATATAATTATAATAGTTATATATATTACATATAATTATAATATATTTATGTATAATAGAGATGTGCCAGAAGTTTTCTGTTATGCTTAATACCTGGTAATTTTTGGAGTTGTTAGCTAATTTTTGCAGGTGCCTTGCTGCCCCTGAAGGAGCTAGGTAAATTTTTCAAATGCTAGGGAATCCTGGAAGATGATGAATACCCTGTAATTTGTGTATGCTTGCCGGTTAATTTGAAATTACCCGGTACACTTCAAGGTTTTCCCGGTAACGGACACCTCTTTTTGTGTTTCTGGGTTGCCAGGCACCTTCAAAAATTAAAAAGCTCCTCCAAAATTACTAGGCATCTCCAAAAATTGCAATATATATATATAAATTTTCTTTTTTTTTTAATTTCAATTTACCTCCTCAAGGGCATGAAGGCCACTACAGTCGAGGAGGCTACTTTAGTTGTGGTTATAACCCTCTCTTAACTCTATAACTCCAAAACACAAACTTTGACGAACAAGGTCGCTGCGCAGTACTAGCAGGGGCATGATGGGGATCGAACTCATAACTTCTCGCTTATCAGGCAAGCGCTCTACCACTATACCACTGCCACGTTTATAATGTAATATTTATATATATTATATTTAGTTAAAATGGTATTTTATAGCTTTAATTGATTGCTTTTTTTTTAATTTTATTTCTTTAATTGCAAATAAATTTTATATGTCAACAAATCTCACAGAGTGTAAATAATAATAATCATGTCATAAATAATATTGCCTGAGTGTATTGTATTTTCTTAAAAAATTTTATAGCTTTTTGAAACTGTTTCGAAACAAAAGAATGTAATTGATGATAAGATATTGTTTTTTTAAATAATTAAGTGAATCAGTATGATAAATTATATCAGCTGGAAACTTAATATAATTTTGACAATTTTATTTCATTAATAACTGAATTATAAAAATATTTAATGCTGTTGCAAATATTCATCAGGCAGGTTTCTTATCAAAGTAGTGATATTATTTTGTTTTAAAGTTTTAAACTTAGAGTATTTGTAGTAATATTGTATTTTGTGGTCATATCGAGTATTTGTAGTAATATTGTAGTTTGTGGCCATATTAGAGCTAGAAAGAAAACAAATATTGTTTGTTATAAAACTTTAAAATCAAAGTTCAACAAAATTAAAATTTTTTTTGACAAACAATTAACTACTTTAGCAATCAAAAAATCTGTATTTTATTAATTCTCTTACTTAACTCTCTGTTGACACCTTAATATAACTTAATAAATGTAATTTCACTGTCATACCTTAATAAAACTCAATTAGTTTAATCTAATAAAAAATCTAAAAATAAAAACAAATATTAAAAAATTTTTTTTTTTTTCAAAGCATAACTTTTTAAGATGTTTTATTTTTAAAGTTTGATTGTAAAAAAAAAAATAAAAAAAAAATAAGAATCTGTAAAATCCAAAAAAAATATCTGTAAAAAAACCCTCGAAAAAACCTCAACGAACTTTTGAGAAGAATAATTCTAATTTAAAATCTCAATTTATGGCATTTAACTTTGAAACATGAACCTTGATGAGCAAGATTACTGCCCTAATAATTAAATTAAGCACAGTACTTCCAGGTACATGGTGGATTTGAACTCTGTACCTATTGCATATAAAGAAATGTTATTACAGTATTGCCACACTATATATGTATTTATTTATTTTAGCCACCCTGTCCTGCTGACAAAGCTAACATATTGTCTAAAATATTTTTCGGATGGGTGACCAGGTAAAAATATTTATTATAGTTCATAATTTTTCTATTATACTTTCTAAGATTATTTAGATTCTTGAAAAAAAAATCAAGATTTAAAAAAAAAAGAAATGTAAAAAAAAACATTAGATTAGATGTGTTAAGAAAAATTAATAGTTTAAAAGTTTGGAAATGAAATATAGTGTCATTTTATAAAAAACAATTTAAACTGACTTTTTTGTATTTTGACATAAAAAATAATTTTTTCATAACAATACAAAGCAGTTAAGAATCATTCTATGCCAAGTAGACCAAGGTCCAACATTGACCACCTCAGATTTTTATGAAACTTGGTTGCTTAGTTTATATCAATAAGAAATCCAATTTGTATAAATTTAGTCCTTTTGTAATTTATGAGATTCATTAAAGAGGTCATTTGAAATTTCTAATTTTTCCAAAAATAAAAACTTAAGTAGTAAAAATATATTTTGTTCATTCTTTGAAGCTTTATTTAAAAAAAAAATTTCAGAAAGTCTTCATGTTTTTTTTTTAATATATGAACTTTAGACTTTTATCCATAATGGCTACTTAAAAAACCTAAAAAATCCTTTGCATATATAAAAAGTTGATTTTTGATGAGTTGATATACAAAATAAGCAATTTAAGAAGTGAAAATATTATTAAGTATTATATAAGTATTATTCTACTTTCTATATTTGGTAGCAGTACACAAAATAACATCACTCAATAGTTAACCACCACCCAAAATAACCAAATTGCATAACCAAAATTTTTAATAAAATAAATTGTTTCCGGTCGAGGTTGATCGGTTAAAAAAATTTAAATTTAAATTTAAATTTTTTTATATAAAAAGAAATTTTTACTAACAACTGCGATGTTTTGATATTACTAAATATTCATAACATCTAAAATATTTCAGACTGAAATACTTTAAAAGTTATGAATAATCACTAATCAATCGAACTTATTAATAAAATTCAATTAAGAACATCTTTGTGCTTTGTAAAGCATTAATGAGTAATAAATTAGAAAAAATTTTCGAAATTAAAATTTTCTTATGTTTAATTAATAATTTTATAAAAAGTTAGTTTTATTTTATAAAAAGTTAAATGTATGTAATAATGTAATAATAAAATAAAAATGTATGTATAATGAATAGTATCAATAATCAATTGTGTGCTTTCAATTAGCACCACTTCACTCTATCGTCTTTCACTTTGATCTATACCGCTCTCTTTCATCTCAAGACTGCACTCTTTTTGATGTTATTTCTGATCATATTGACCAAGCCCTCTCTCTTTATCCATCAGTTAATAATGCTGTTGTCGGTGACTTTAATGCTCATCACACTGAATGTCTTGGCTCAAGTGTCAGTGATTATGCAGGCATTAAAATTCACAACTTTTACCTTTCTCAATCCCTAACTCAAATAGTCAACTTTCCAACTCGCTTTCCAGACAACCCTAATCATTTACCTTCTCTACTTGACTTATGTCTTGTTTCTGATCCTAGTCAGTGCTCAGTTTCTCCACATTCATTTTTAGGTGCTTCCAATCACAGTTTGATCTCTCTAAAATTATTATCTCATTCTTCTTCATCATCTGAATCTCCCTATCATTGTACCTCTTACAACTAACTTAAAGCTGACTGGGACTCTTTCCGTGATTTTTTTGTGATGGGCCTTGGGTAGAAATCTTTTGTCTTCCTGCTGACATATTGTGCTTCTTACCAAACTTCTTGGATTTAGGCTAGCACGGAATTTTTTATTCCCTCTTGAATATTCCAGGTCAAGCCTTACTCTTCTTCATCGTTTTCCTCACATTGTGCTGCTGCAACTGCCAATCAAAGCCGTTAATTCCATATCTATCAGCGAAACAACTGTAAAAAGGTTTTGTCTAACGCCAAAACCTGCTATTCTAAAGTCATGAAATCTTGTATTTTATCAAAAAAATTAGGCTCTCGTGACTTCTGGAGAATCTTTAATAGTATCAATAAGGACAAATATGTAATTCCACCTCTCTTGTATGGTTCAGACTTTGTCACCTCACTTAAAGACAAAGCTAAACTGTTTGCAAGTCTCACAAAGAAGTAAGTCTGGTGAACTTTGCAAGAAATAAGACTCAACAGAAGAAGAGTTACTTCGAAGACCACGAATATTAGTAAATAATAGGTTTAGAGAACTTGGTAATGATGATGGTTTTTTGCGTTTTATAGTTTTTGGTACTTTATTCATTTTTAAATTTGTTAAAGTCCTTGACTCAAAGCATAGATAGTACTCAATACACTGTTTAATAGCCCAAGCAATTGGCTCATTACTATTAATAAACCCTAAGCTGTAACAAAGAGCTCCAAATGTCGCCATGGCAATGCACACCAAAAGTACAAACAGAGTCACTATCCATGCGCAACATGGCACTGTTAATACTTCAATATTTTTCAGCTGTTGATGTAATCAGCCTCTCTAAGAGCTACCACTGAGTTCAGAAACCTGACTACCAGCCGGCCTCAGAAATATAAAACTAAATTTTAAAGTTGTACCAAGACAACAAGACACAAGCAAAACCCATCTATTGAGTCAAAATGGTCCAGGCTCATTAATTTTTTTCTTTATTAAGACTTAATTTAAGTTTCTAAATTTTTAAATTTCTTAATTCTTAATAATCGTCTTAATTGTTAAGAATTTTAGTAATTAAGAAACTTATTTTAACTTTCTAATAAGTTTGTATTAATTTTTTTTTTCAGATCATCTGCAGCTTATTAGGAACCTCGCCCTATTAATTAATTTTGAAGAAAAGAAAAGTTTGAGTGTAAAATTTTTTTTTCTACAAGAAAGATAGTCTCTTTAAGAAGACTCAGTAAGAGGGTTGCCATTCATTAATATAGGAATGTCAATGGTATTTAGATGGTTGTTTGCAGTGAATAACTTAGATGCGAGATGTAATGAGCTGAGAATAATGGAGCTTAGCATCAGACAGCACCTTTTTACATTGATTTCTTGCAATAATAAATGGCCGTTTGCAAAGAAATGGGAGAATCTGAACACAAGCTAGGGTCAGAGACAAAATATAAATTATTGAATGAAGGTTATTGAAATTATATATTGAAATTAATTATTGAAAGAAATGATTAGGACTTTCAGGAAAACAATTTGCAAAGTTAATCTGAGTAAGAGATTGAAAAATGCAGAAGTTATAGGCTTTAGTGCCAGCATGGTCAGTGGCGTTAGAGCCAAGCCATTCAGTGTGATGAGAATTAAGAGTTGGAGACAAAAAGAAAGGTAATAGAGTGAAGAGGTGCTAAGCGAAAGCAAATATAAAAACCCTGATTTCACAACAAATATGCATACTCCCAAGCCATGTGACTATTTGAGTCTTAGCAAATCAAAGGGTAATACTCATCAACACTGAGGTTTGGAGAAGGAATAGCATAACTTAAATTAGTCTCACTAAGAGCAAGAAAGTCTGGTGAATTTTGTAAGAGTTAAGATTAAACTGGTGGAAAGTTTTTTTTGCAGACCATGAATATTTGTAAAAGATTTATTCAAATAATTAGGTGGTGGAGATGGTTTTTTATGTTTAAAATATTGGGTTACTTTTGGCATGATTTAAGTTAACTGAGAACTTGACTCAATCATAGATATAGCACTGCCTCCTAACCAATGAGCTATGCAGTTGTCTAAGTCCTGTTAAATAACCCTAAGTCATAATATAGGACTCCTAATGTGGCCTCAACAATGCACACCAAAAGCATTAGCAGTGACGCCATCCATGCACAACATGGCACTGTATATATTTGATATTTTGCAGATATTACCAGCCAGCCTCAGAACCATTAAACTGAGTGTTAGAGCTGTATTCTTATTAGGAGATAACAGGAAGAGTTGCATAGCCACTATCAAAGACATTATGAATATGCACTAGGAAAAACACTATATCTAACAAAATACTAAAGACTAAGGTGAGCATAGATTTTATAGTTGGAGTAAGTAATTAGTTACTGAGCTCACACTGCATTAAAGATTTAAATAGAATACAAACATACATAAAGTAACTTATGGGTGAGTAAACACTGTGCCAGAGGTTAAGACAGAACACATACATACATATACAAAGTAACTTATGAGTGAACCAACACCATGCCTGAGATTCAGACAGGGTATAAACATGCATAAAGTAACTTAAAGGTGAATGAACACCGCACCAGAGGTTCAGACAGAACACAAACATACAGATAGCAACTTACGAGTGAGTCAACACCACACCAGAAGTTTAGAAAGCACAAACATACATATATATAAGTTTACATAAGTTAGATATTTAAATACACTTTTGTTCACATCTTCTTATAAAAAGTAGTACTGAAACTTTTTCTCGTTATTAACCAGGTGTAATGGCTGCTATAAGTTCTGTGTCAAACACACATGAATGAGTAATAATGGCATCAGCAGCAATTAATTTCCGAATCAATATATAACAGATACACCCTAATGTGTCCAGGGAAGATGGTAGAAGACAAAAAATCAAATGGAGACTCTTATTAATATATTAATATACTTTATTTAGAGCTCATCAAAATTTCCTCTTAAGAAATTGTTGGGTTTTCTAAGTTTTGTAAACTTAGACCAAGGTGGGTTATTCCATATGAAATCACCTAAAGGCTCCTATGGTACCACCTCAGATTTGCTTTAAATTTTGACCACACACAGATGTTATGAAAAAAATACAATCCAGAAAATTTCAGCTTGATTGACCAATTTGTTTAAAAGTTATGATTGAACTAAAAATGACCAAAATCTGAAAAATTTGTGTATCAGGAGCTTACAGCAGATTTTTTCGATTTTTGACAAACCATAACTTTTTAAATAAAGATGGAGATCACCTGAAATTTTGTAGGGTAATACTTTTTCACCCAAATAATCCATTTTTGCTGTTGTTTTTGACTGATTTTTTACAGTTTTTAAGTTATTGTACCTTAAAGTTGCTAAATATTGCAACATTATAAATATTTTTTTGAACTTTAACGTGTTACAGTTTAATACTTACTTACAGAAAGTGGATTTTTTTGTTACCTTTGTGTGCTTAAGGTCACCACTTGTTAGAATAATCAAAACTATGCATTAAAAATTAATTTAGCACATGCAGCAGCCTATTGCAAAATCATTTTTTTTTTTAATTATGATAAATTACGTTGACTCTGCTGGAATAGAAAATAGTGTAAACAGTTGAAATAATTTATGAAACTTTTTAATATTGAGGTTCTATATATAGACAATCACCAAAAAAAATTTAAAGACCTATACTCTATCTTATGACATGGTTGTAGCTTTTTGAGAGTGATGATATTTTCAAAAGGAAAATGTTATTAGACATTAGGTCATAGTCTAATAATTAGTCATAGGGATGACAGTAGAATCAGCATTGGATATAGACCCAAAAGAAATAATATCTGAGAAAAAGCAAAAGTGCATTAACTGTAATGTTTTAGACAAACTTTTAGATGCAATAAAGGAAAAAGGAAAAATCAGTTTGAATGAAAAAAAAGTTCAGTTACTAACATTAACTTCTGATAGTTGGTCAATTAAAAAAACTTGCAATGCATTTTCAGTTTCAGACCATCTTGTTAAGAAAGCCAGAAAGCTGAAAAATGAAAAGGGAATACTTGCTAAACCTGAGACTAAAAAAGGACATCCTTTGGGGGATATTGTTAGGCAGAGTCATTGAAATATATGAATCTGACGATTACATTAGACAATGTACAGGAAAAGAAGACTTTGTTTCTGTGCGTATAAATAATGTTAAAGTTCATAAACAAAAACGCCTAATATTAGTTCATTTAAAAGAATTTCATCTAGAATTTAAGAAGTTATACCCTGAACACAAAGTTGGATTCAGCAAGTTCTGTGAACTAAGGTCAAAGTGGTGCCTTACTGTTGATATTAGTGGAAGCCACTAATATCAACTATATTACAAAGATTTAATGAAAGTATGTGTTTGTATTATAGATAGTAGAAACTGCATGTTTCATCTATGTTCCAACTGCCCTGATAAAATAAATTTGAAGACTTACTTAGAAAATGTGTTTGAAAAGAATGATTTTGATTTTGATGATCAGATCACATATAAACAATGGGTGTCAAATGACCGAATTGCACTTATTACAGTCAAAACAAGCATTAGTGAATTTATTGAAACTTAAAGTGAAACTTTGTATGACCTTTATCACCACAACTTTATCAAAGAAGCACAGTCTTCCTACTTATCAGAGGCAAAGCAAACATTCAACCAATATACCTGCATTATTCTGATGGATTTTGCAGAAAACTATAGTTTTCTTGTACAAGATGCTATACAAGGGTTTTACTGGCAAGCCGATCAAGCTACCTTACACCCATTTGCTGTTTATTACAAAGATGAAAAAGATCACCTTAAATGCAAATGCGGTTGTTTAATTTCTGACCATCTTTGTCATGACCAATCAGCAGTCCATTGTTTTCTCACAAAGTTGCTCCCAGCGGTCAAAATCAAACTACCCACAGTGAATAAAGTTAAATACTTCAGTGATGGTGCTGTGTCACAGTATAAAAACTACAAATGTCTAATAAACTTAATTTATGACATTGTAGATCACCAAATAAATGCTGAGCATCACTTCTTTGCTACGTCACATGGCAAAAGTCCATGTGATGGATTAGGAGGTACTATAAAAAGAGAAGCAGCAAAAGCTAGTCTACGAGCAGCAATTACAAATCAGATTCTCACAACACAAGATCTGTTTACTTGGGCTCAAAAAAATATCAAAGGTGTTAACATATTTTATCTTTCAAATGATGATATCAATAACCATGAAACAACTTTTAACCTTTAGAAACGATATGAAGGGATGCGCACAGTTCCGGGAACAAGAAGCTATCACTGTTTTGTACCAGATGGAGAGAAATTGATTTTACGAAGAATCTCTAGTGATACTGTCTATGATACTCATGTGTTAAATGATGTTAATTTGATTAAAAAAGTCCTTCAAATTTTCAACCCGGTAAATATATTGCATGCTTTTACGATGAAGAATGATACATAGGGCTTGTGGTTGATATTTGTAACTAGGTTTTTTAAAATTTTGTTTTTAAAAAATAGAGCTTCAAAGTATTAACAAAACATGTTTTAGCTATTGAAGTTTTTGTTTTTGGAAAAATCAGAAATTTCAAATGACCATGAACCACAAAAAGTTTCTCATTGATGTAAACCAAGTTACCAAATTTTATCAAAATCTGAAGTAGTCCATCTTGAAATCCTAAAACTTTGGTCCATTTACCATGGATTGACCTTTAAGTGAAAATTGTTTTTCATAGAGTTCATTTTAGTAATAAACATTTATGTTAGTAAAAATTGTTTGTTGTTTTTAATTTAAATTTTTTTAAAGATTCAATAATAAATATATCCAACACATGTTATAGATAAGACTATAGCTATGTTATATTATTAAAAAAAAAAACTTAAATATAATTTATAACTAATTATTATATCTGTATATAAAAAATTATAAATGTTGACAAAAACTTTTTCAATTTATTTTTAGTTAAAACGTGTTTAAAAACTTCTTTTTATGGATGCAAATTTTTTTCAATTCAATCTTTCTTATAAGTAACAGAATGTTTATAATAAGAAAAAAAGGTTGAGAGGATTAATAATTTACTTTGAATCATATGATTAAAGTTGGAAAGTATATATCCATATTTTAAAATATATATCCAGCAGGCCATAAGTTTTTAGAAAATGTTGATGATGATGATGATGATAAAAAGGGTTTTTTAAATTTTTTTTATGTTTTAGACTAATAGTTGATGGGTTTAAAAGACCATTAGAAGATAGCGATCTATGGCAATTGCAAGAAAGGAACACTGCCCAACATCTTGGTTTGAAATTCGAAAAATACTGGAAACAGGAAATGGATAAGCAGAAAAAGTAGTTATAAAATTTAATCAATAATTCAATTATTTTAATTAAAATTTACTTTTTAATTAATACTAAAAATCAATTTTATTTTTTTGACTTTTTAAAATAAACAAAATATTCATTACTTACAAATGTGTTGTAAATATTTTTATCAATGTTTTTAAAAATTTAATTTTTAGTAGTCCCATAGTAGAAAAAATTGTAAAGCAAAAAAAAGAAGAAAAGAAAGAGTTTCGTGATCCTAATTCACCAAAGTCTATAAAGTTTCATAAATACAAGCCATCTGTTTCAAAAGCATTATTCAAGACATGTGGAAAACCTTATTTAGTTGGATCTTTCATGAAAATTTTGTATGATTGTACCTTGTTTGTGCAACCTTGGTTATTAGGGTGAGTGCAACCTTAGTTATTAGGGTGAGTGTAACCTTGGTTATTTGGGTGAAATATTTTTATTACTAGGATAAATTGCTTTATGTTATTAGGATTTATTTTATATAAGTCATCTTTTAAAGGCAACATATCATCCTAAGCTGGTTATTTGAGCTACAGCTTTTTGCACATAATTTATAATTAATTAATCTAATAAATATAAATTTATAATTAATTAATCTAATAAATATAAATTTATAATTAATTAATCTAATAAATATAAATTTATAATTAAATAATCTAATAAATATAAATTTATAATTAATTAATCTAATAAATATAAATTAATCTAATAAGTTTAAATTTTGTTCTTTAAAGATATGAAAATTCAAATGAAAAATGCATTATAAACTGAAAACGCCATGTCAATATCTATTTTTATTCAAAATATATCATTTAGTAGAATTGGCCTTCATAAGGTATTAGATAAAGGAAGTGAACTTGATTGAAAATATAAACAGGTTGCTTTAGATTCTCTTACTGAGTGATTTTCAGGCCAAAAATTAGAACTTGTCATAGACCAATCTAAATAAATTTATCCTGAACAAAGTTTTGCCAATTAGCTTGTATTTTATTTTTTTAAATTAATTTACTGAAAACAAGCCTTCAAACTATTTAAGTTAGGAGTTGAATGCAAGAATGCAAAAAATGTTCTTATAGAGAATATATAAACAAAAATAAGATAGACAAACCATATTAGTGTTTGTTATAAAAAAATGTAAAATGTAAAATGGTAGTGTTTATAGAAAAAAAGAAAGAGTTACAAGCTTACAACTATAGAACTCAAGTTTAACAGCTTGAGTCCAATAACAATGTTTTATTGGATCTTGTTTAAAAGAGAGAGGGCCTCATTAGAAGATGCACTCCAAATAATTCAACATTATTCATTACAAGGACAAATAAGAAGTTTATAGAAGTAGAGATTGGAATTAAGAGTAAGCTGTGTTATTGTTTATCAATAAAAGAATATCAACAGTATTGCGATATTTGTTTGCAGTAAATGACTGAGTTTTCACAAGCTTTCACAAAAGAAAAATCAGATTCAAGATTGGCTGTCTGTTCTAAGTGATCAAAAAGTTTTCACTTTTTATTAAGAATGAAGTTAATAGTTGTGTCGTCAGCAAATAGAGCCATTTTAGAGGTCAGATAATTGGGAAGAAATCGTATTAATAAGGAACAACTCAGGACTAAGTTTATTGTTGTGTCATTAGCACCATCATCAGCCACTTTAAAGGTAAGATAGAACCTTGTAATACCCTAGAAGTTACTGGAAACGAAGGAGAATGTTGCCCATCAAGGATAACTTTAGTTATCAAGGACAACTGCAATTAGAAAGGAATAGTTCAGTAAAATCAGAAAACCAGCATTACAAACTTTATTGAAAGCTTTTGATATACCAAGAGCAATAGTCTGTGCCTCACTGTTTCTATATAATTCAGGATAGAACCTTTCTGTTATAGTGGTTAATAAGTCAAAAGTAGAGCTAAAGAATCCAAATCTCTCTATTGGTTGTCAGAAAGTAGGTTGTTAGACTCAAAGTAATGAAGTCTAACAATTTGCTTTTGAAAAGCAAATTGTTAGACAAGAAGTTCCGGAGAACACTTTTGTAAGACTGTTACAGAAATCTAGACCACAAGCTGTCTATACCACATTGGATAAAACTCTAATCAGCTCTAAGGTAATCAAGGTAACACTAAAAAGTGCAATCAAAAATTAGGTTTATCTGGAAAATGAGTCACAAAGTTAACTATCTGTAAGAGATTGAGAAAGATAAAAGATTAAAGTTTTAGAGCCAACAAGTTCAATGGTAGAGAGCCATTTTGTGTAATGAGCATTAAAGTCACCAATAACAACATTATTGGGTGTTAGCAATAATAACATTATTTTGTGTTAACAATAATAATATTATTGGGTGTTAACAATAACAAAAATATTGGGTGTTAACATTAACAACATTATCGCGTGTTAACAATGACAATATTATTGGGTGATAGATAATAACAACATTATTGGGTGATAGATAGTAACAACATTATTGGGTGATAGATAGTAACAAAAATGCAGTTTTGGGGAGAAGGAAAATGATAAAATACGAGGAAAAAAAAAAAAGTGAAGAGGAACAAAAGCATATATAAGAATAGTCAGAGGATTCAACTTATGACTTTAAACTTTTACTTATGACATTTCAGCAACAAATAAGTGAATTATTATGTAAGTATATGCCAACGTCAAGCATGTGACAATTACAATCTTTGCAAGTCAAGTGATAGTATCTGCACAACTACATACAACTGGTGTATATTTACACATATGCCAGCCTGTTAGATGAAGAAGGGGTGCAGAGCTGATCAACAGAACTTTTCAGCTTACCCTTAAAATTTTGCTTAGGAAGCCTATTACAAGGCAGTAGCTAGATGTAGTTAACATCTGCCCAAGATGAGTTATTTTATTGATAATATCTCTAGCTTTTACTCAGCCACGAGTCCCAAGGCAAGCAGTATTTTAAGTCAACTTCTCTTAACCTTTGCCTATTAAAGCGAATTCTACAAGGCAATAGGATATAAGGTGCGTTGTACTTTATTACATGTTATCATTAGGTGACCATGATGATCTTAGTCCTGACCTGACCTTAAAAACTTAAACATGTTACTAAATCATATTTCTAGATCTTATTACTGGACCAAACTAGTGGAATAAATTACTGGAACAGAACACTGGAAAAAATTAGTTTAAAACTACCTAAAATCTTTTACTGTTTTACGGTTTAGTTACAGTTTTTCTCAAAAACCTTTCAAGAAAATACCAAAAACTGCTATTTTTGAGTATCTACCATTTTGAAAAAGTCTTGTCATTTTTTTGCCATATTCTGTTTTGATGATTTCTAAATTGTTTTTTAGAGAGATTCAGTTGTAATGACTAAAGATTATTTTTTGATTTTTGACTGAAATTTGAAATTTAAAGTATTCTTTTGTAATTTAATATGTTACTGAAAAAAGAGACAAGTTTCATGAAGATAACTTTATTATTTTATTTTTATTATTATTTATTCTTTATTATTTTGGGTTCAAAAGGTTTTAAATTAGTTAGGTCAAATACAGTAATCTTGACCCTAGGGATATAATAAAAAACAGGAGTTTATGGGTTTAATGTCAACCATAAATTGGATTTATAAACTAAGTTTAAAAACTTCTTTTTATAGAAATTCTTTTTATGGATTTAAAAACAGCTGTAATATACCCAATATAAAATAAATATTAATTAATATTAGTAAATTAAAATTAATATTAATGTAAATAATAATTAGTATCTATAAATTAAATCAAATACAAATAAAAATAATATAATAAAGTTTATTAAAACCAAGTTATTTTAATTTGGAACAACTGCTTAAGTCAATTGAAACTACATAGATAATGTGTATTAATTGCATTCAAATACTAAAAAAAAAGGCTTTTATATATATTTTATAAACACACATTAACACATGCTGCAAAAAAAATTGCAACAGTATATCATTTATTTGGAACAATTTTAAACTTTTAAACCTTTTTAATGATTCAAAACTTATTTTAAGTTTGCTTAACTTTATTTTTATTTATTTTTTAACTTTCTTTAACTTAAGTTAAACTTTAATTAATGAATTGAAATATTTTCTAACTTGAATACATTAATGAATAAAAATATTTTTTATCATAAATGAGTTTATTGATTTGAAAAATTTTTTTTTCTCTTTAGAAAAACCATTGAAGTCATTCAAAACAGAAATATTGATAGCAAGTTAGGATATCTTTATGCATCTATGTTATTTGTAACAGGCTTAGTTGGGTCTATCATTCTACAACAGTATTTTCATATTTCATTTGTAACCAGTATACGAGTACGATCATCACTGTTGACAGCAGTTTACAAAAAGGTAAACACAATCACTAACTAAGAACAAAAAGTTAAATAGTTTATTATACCATTACAATTATTTATTATATCTGTATATTATTATTTACATATTTAAAAATGTATTATATTTGTATATATTTATATATTACGAATACATTATTTTTATACATTATTTTTACAGTTTAGTTGTAATTAGTCTTTGTAATAACTTATATGATGTACTTTGATTAAAACAAAGGATTTTTTGAACTCATGGATCAATGGGTCAGGGTAATGGACCTCTTAACTCCATACTTCATATTGCAGGACTCAGCACTAAAATAATTCACACTTTAGGATTCCACTCTCTATGGCTCTCTGTTACTCTCTTTAGGTTCATTGATTGAAATACACCACCATACACAATCATAACACGTTACACTTGAAATGTATGTCCTTGAGTTTCATCTTTTACTAAAAAATGTGCTTCATTGTTTCTTATAAATTCTGATGCATGAAGAGATTTTTTTTTTTTTTTTAAAACTTATTTTCTTAAGTTTTACTCAAAATTGACTCATGGTTTTTGAAACTTATATGTTTATTCTTATGTATTTTAATAAATAAAAAAGACGAGAAAGAAAGTTTAAACTTCTTAATCACTTATTTTTTGAAATTTCTGTTAAACAGGTTGATTGTTAAACAGGTTGATAGTTAAACAGGTTGATTGTTAAACAGGTTGATAGTTAAACAGGTTGATTGTTAAACAGGTTTATTGTTAAACATGTTGATTGTTAAACAGGTTGATAAATTATTAGATTTTTTAATCATCAATGGTTAGTATACTTTAATAGACCCTTCTAAAGCTTTCCGTCGTGACAATATTTCTCTCACTTTAAAACAAGCGCTCTCCAGTATTTTAGCTATTCAAGGTACTCATCTGAATTTTATTTTTTGTTTTTTTGTTTAAATTTAAAATCATTATTAGAAGCAAAGGCTATTGATCTTGACAACTTAGGTGATTTTGATACGTCAAGAGATTTTCTATCGTTTTTGATTTCATTCATAAACTTTCTTTGTAAGGCATATCAGAAAAAAATTATAAAATTGATGAATTTTTTTTTTCAAATAATAATATAAGTTCTCAATGACTTCTCTTTCTTTTCTTTAACCTTAACGATGTTATAAGGTTTTGTCTTAAGTTCCAACTAAATTTGATATCTAATTTTCATTACGTTTTTGAGAACATAAAGTTGTTGATCTAAGTACTTTTAATTGCATGGTATGATAACAGTGTTGTCATAGTATGATAACAGTATTCCTGTCATGTTTGTTAATATATTTTGATTGCTTAAAATAAGCTGACTTTGCAATAAATATTTCAATAATGAATTTTTAACTTAAATAAAAATTAACTAATTGTGGTTAATCACTATTGCAACAATGCATTACATCAAATCATTGTCTTAAACAGATATTTATAAAAATGCATTATCTAGACTGTTGGACCTAGCAAGCAAATTTGAATTTTCTTTTAAATGGTTGCTGCTTTTTTTTTCACTTCACAAATACAATTAAATAGATTTGTTTAAAAAAAAGTAAAAGTATTATTAGTTATTTTGTACTTTTCTGGTAGATCACTATTTGTGAATTTTTTTTTCTTTTCTACCTCAAAAATATGTTACCTTCAATGTAGCTGAAGTTCATAGGTTTCTTGCTTCCAGTTGACAGAATATAAATTGCTGAAAACTATTATTTCATTAAATAAAATTTTCTTCACAATTTTCTGAAGTATTTTTATTACTTGAACATTTCTGTAAAAAATTTAAAAAAGTATATATTATAAAAATTGTTTTTTTTCATATACAATAAAAAATTTGTTTTACATTTTCTGTGTCAATTAATGAATCTTTTCAATATGTAATGTTTTAATTCAGACAAGTATTTTCTTAATGAGAAGAAGTTTCATTGTTTGGAAATCATATTTTTTATAAAACAGACTCATTAAATCTGATGCAAAATCCACCGGGACTCTTCATTATCTTGTATGAGAATCTTTGCATAACTTGTCATCATTGATATTATTCTGCTGTGTCAATTTTACACAAAAGATATTTTAATAAATGAGGCTGACTTATTGATTGCATTCATTATTTTTCCATTTATTTGATGATTGAGAGAGCCAAGAAGAGTGTCTATGATTGCAGGAAAAACAAAGAAATTCCTGTCTGATTTTGTCTGTGATGGAATTTAAAAGTGAATAGAGCTAGTAGAATCATTTTGCCTTTGAGATACCATATATGTCTTATCCTATGAAAAAACATAAACAGAAGCTTAAAAAGAAACATCTTTGCTCTGAAAAGAATGACTATCCAACAGGCTTTGTGGAAGGCACCTTGTTTATAGAAAGCAAATCCATTTGGTTATTGTTAGTTTCCAAAGTTCTGATTAGTCACTTTTTTGGTTGCCTTTTAATTTGATATTTGAACAAGGAACAAATTGCAGACCAAGAAATAAATTGCAGAACTTGTTTTTTTCTTAACCAAGTATCCAGATTATTGGTGCAAAAAGTTTTCTACTTGTCCTGTCAATTTTTGTCCAGTTTATTTGTAGAATCTTTTTTATTTATTTTGTTTTGTGGTTATTAATTTGTTAATTGGTTATTTATTATTTTGCTCCCAGAGTCCTTACATTCTTATCACAAAGCACCGCAGAAAAGCATTTAACTAAGAAATTCATGTTTCCTTCCTTTCCAATATCGCTTGTTGGGCTTGAGCGGGTGTTGAGCTTTGGACCTCTTGGACCTCTTGAACACTGCTTAATCAGGAAATCTATTTTTTCCAAACAACAGCTCCCTTACTTCATTTATGATATTATAAAATTGCCTTTTGAGGGTAATCACAGTACTTTGAATACATCCAGTGTTTGTGGCAATTGTATACTATCAATCTCAAACATTTTTTAAAACATTTGTGCAAAAGGATTTCTTTTATTTGTGAGTCAGCAACTCCTGGTTTCCATGTAGATATTTAGAAGTGTTTCTAATAATAGAAAAGAATAACACAAGTCTGTGACAATTTCTCTTTGGTGTTTAAAAGAACTTTTCCATTCCAGCGAAGGACTGCATATTGAAATCTCACTAATGCTTCTTTTTTTCTAAACATCTTTAGAGCGCATTTAATAGTTGATCTACTCAGAGATATTTCTTTCTTTGAGACTTCTGCTTTCTTTATGATGATTATGCCAAGTTGTAGAATTTTTTGATTGTTTGTAGTTTTACAATCTGCTTCTAACACTATTTATGTTGGCTAATGGAATATTTTTTGTCTGTTTCTATACCTAAACGCATCTTTCTCACTGATCTTTGATCAAGTAAAAAGTCAATATCTTCCTTCTTTGAAGCTGCAGAACAATAACCGTAATTCTGAGTTGTTTCAGTAGCATTAGCTTCAGAAATTTACAGAGCTTCATTAAATTCTCTTTGAATCTGCTTAGTTTGGTCTCGCTTAGTTTTGAATTGGTCTTGTTTAGCTATTTAAATTAGAGTGTTTTTTTTGCAATTTTCTATGCTAACAATTACTCATAGAAATTAACAACTTTTTTGGGAGTATTTTGTCACGTCATAGCTTCTAGTAAAATTTTTCATAAATGTTTTTTGACTCATTCACCATTTCAGGAGAGCAATCTTGATTGTTACTTTTTTCTGTATTAGTCCAAGACCTCATTTTTCTGTACTTTTATGTTGTTTATATTGTTGTGGTGTTGTTTTTTCTCGCTGTCTATAATAATTTTACAATTATTTTTTTATAATTCTGTTCGAAGCAAAAGTAAAAATTTCTTCTGGTCTTTTAATTTGTTATTCGATTATCTTGTTGTTCAAGTATCTTTTTTAATTTTTTTTTGTTGAAAGTTTTCTTTTTGACTAAGAATTACATTTTCAAATAGTGTATATTAAAAAATGCAGAATATTAATGATTTATTTTAACAATAGAAAATTTTGTTAAAGTCATTATGAATGGATATGTATTTAATCTATACACTTGCAGATGAAAATCTGCAAGCGTATAGATTTAAAAAAAGGAAGAAAAAAATTTTTTCCTTTTTTTTTAAATTTACTAACAATTGGTGAAAACTAATTTTATAGTAATTTTTAATGATAAAAAAGTTGTTTTGCATAGAAAAAAAAAATATTTTCAACATAAAGTTAAACAAAAAAAAAAAAGGGTAAAATAAATATATATAAAAAAACAAGATTATGTTATTATTTAAAAAACTAATTAAATATAAATAAAATATATTACATCTTAAAAAAAATATTTTTTTAAATAATTGTATTTTTAACATTGCATTCTATATTGCATTAAACCTCAATTTTGAATGCCTCAATAATCTTAAATTTGATTACAATATTTTGAGTTTTATTTAAATAAAAAAAAAAAGGAAAAATTAATTGAAATTAAACAATCTCATGTTACTTAATGGAATAGTTATGGATAAAAATTAAATGATCTAAATGTCAATATTTATCTGCTTGTTTTTATTTGTTTTTAATCATTATGCCTCTAAATATATTTAAATTTTATACAATTTAGTATTTGTTATTTTCAATACCTTTTAATATATTATATTACATAATATTCTAGTTAAAAAAGTCGATGTATATATTATTTATATATTTACATATATATATATATATATATATATATATATATATATATATATATATATATATATATATATATATATATATATATATATATATATATATATATATATATATATATATATATATGTATATATATATATATATATATATATATATGTATATATATATATATATATATATATATATATATATAAATATACTATTTAAATATTTCTACTGTATATAAATATAAATTTAAGAATATAAATATACTTTTTTAGATGTTTCGATTAAATAACTTTGGTAGAGTTGACTTCACTGTTGGAGAAATGGTTAACCTAATGACAGTTGATACTCAAAAGTGCTATGATCTCCTAACATATCTTAATGTTCTTTGGTCTGGTCCATTTCAAATTATAGTTTCATTTGTCTATCTTTACTTATTAATGGGATGGTCCATTCTTGCAGGTTTTGGTGTGTTGCTTTTTTTTATACCAATAAGTAGTTGTTTTTCAACATTTGAAAAGAAGTTCCAAGCAAAGCAAATGGTTTTTAAAGATCGTCGATCAAAATTTATGAATGAGATACTTGCGGGGATAAATATTTTAAAGTTATACTCTTGGGAAGATAGTTTTATTGCAAATATAATGAAAATTAGGAATGGTGAACTTAAACTCATCAAAAAAGCTATGTTGTTGCAAGCAAATCATGGTTTTGCATTAACACTTGCCCCTTTTTTGGTATCATTTTTAACTTTTTTAGTTTATGTTATGCTTGGTAACAATTTAACTGCTGAGAAAGCTTTTGTAGCTATATCACTTTTTAATATAATTCGATTTCCGTTGTTTCTTTTACCTATGGTCATTGCAAATATTGCTCAGTTTAGAGTTTCAGCTAAAAGGTTATCAAAATTTTTAAAAAGCGAAGAGTTAGAACCAGTTTTAGAGTCAGATGATATTAATAGTAAAAATGCTGTTGAAATACACAATGGAACATTTAAATGGAGTGACACCGGTGATGCTATTTTGCAAAACATTACACTTAAAATTCCTTGTGGTAGTTTAACAGCAATTGTTGGCCAGGTTGGTTCCGGAAAGTCATCATTAGTTTCTGCAATACTTGGTGAAATTAAGAAAGTTAGTGGTGAAGTGCTTGTAAAAGATAGCATTTCTTATGTCTCCCAACAACCATGGATTCAAAATAGAAGTTTTCGTGATAATATTACTTTTGTGAGCGATTATGAAAGTAGTCGATATAACAAAGTTGTCGATGCTTGTGCATTGAAACCTGATATTAATTCATTACCAGGTGGGGATCGAACTGAGATTGGTGAGAAAGGAATCAATTTAAGTGGTGGTCAAAAACAGCGTATCTCAATTGCTAGAGCTGTTTACCATAATTCAGAAATATATATTATGGATGATCCTTTGTCTGCAGTTGATGCTCATGTTGGAAAGCATATTTTTGATGAGGTTATTGGAAGTAATGGACTGTTAAATAAGAAGGTATAATTTAATTTTATTATGTTTTTTTTTACTATTGTTATTTTTTGATATGTAAATTTTTTATAATTATATTTTATTTTTTATTTTTTATCATTTCAATGCTTTTTTTGTTGAACAATTTTATTTAAAATCAAAATAAGCTGCAGATGTACAGATATATTCTGAATTGTGTAAATAATGAGTTGTTGCTTTGAAACATGAACATTTCCCCCCCCCCCTCCCCAACAAAACACACTTGTATCAGTTTTTAGAATCAGACTGCCATATTCAAGATCAAATGTTGGTCATCATAATAATCTCAGTTTTCATGATTTTTGATGATCCATTCGTGTTTTTTTTACTGTGAATACATAAAAGAAAAAAAGAAAACCTCAAACAATAAAATATCACCGATCAAAGTTTGATATGAACCCTGTCATAAATAAACCCAGCAAATAACATAATTTGACACGCATTTGGCAGAAAGCACTACTAATAGTAATAACTACACTGATTAAACTCCAGATCCAACAGTAAAATCCTTTCATTCAACTTATTGACAAATTACTTGACATGCTCAACTCAAAAAATAAAAATGGTAAATGCTTCAAGAAACCTCTATATCTTAATGAATATATCTGTTTGAAATATTTTTAAATGATGGAGAAATATTGTATGGCTTTTACATTTAAGAATAATAGTTTTTAGATTTTATTGGTTGTGAAGGTTTCACTGATTGTGGTAGTGATTTTAATGATGGTGATGGTGATTTCACTAATGTAATATGATTTAGGCCCTTTAAGCATTTTTTACATTATTTTTTTAAGCATTTTACTTTTTTTTTTTCTTTTTTTGGAGATATTTAAGTTTTGCAAGTTTTGCACTTCTCAAGACGACATTTACTACTGTTTTTGTCTTAATTGGGTTTTTATGCCTTGGTTTATAATTGGAAATTTTTACTATTTTTAATGGTTGATGGTTGGAATCGGTCTGAATGATTTATTGTTAGACTAAGTTGATTTAGCTTTAGATAACTTGGTTCCAGTTTACATGTCTTTTTTCTGCAGTATTAGCAAGTTTACCAAATCTGTGAGTTGTTATTCTTATTGCAGGCTTAGTTGTGCAGTAATACGAATTTACATAAAAGGCATAAAATATATATATTTTCTGTTTGTTCATATAATGTTTAAAAGTTGGTTTTGTTTGTTTGTTTGGATAAGGTTTCTTTGCATTTGTATTAAACAGGATTGACTTAATACATTTTAATTTTACAATTTGAGTTCGAAAATGAAGTATCAGTTAAAAATGATTAAAAATGTTTTACAAATTAAAATAATATAGTATATAAAAAAAATTCAAATAATATAATAATGATATTTAATAGTAAGTCTTCGAAATGATAACAAAATATAGAATTAAAAGATATAACTTGGTAAGTAAAAAAGTATTATAGAGAGTGAAAACTATTAATATTAATTATATATATAAAAAACAACAGTATGAGAATTTAAAAAACAAAACAATAAAAATGTTAAATTAAAAACAAAAATTAAAATCTTGCACAGGAAAATATGTCTTTGAAAAAAACTTGAAAATGGAAGCAATAATGAACTTCTTTTATGTATAATTTTTTTAATCACAAAGTTTAGTTTTAAATTTTTCTATTAATTTTGTTAAACTTTTCAATATTAAAATTTTTCTTTTGCATATTAAAAAAAAATTGTATTTCATTTTGTATAACAAACCCTCAGATTTATTTATCCTGTATACAGTTAACATTTTTTAGCAAAATACATGAAATAGTTTATGACAATACTATCTATTTATTATACAATAAATTCCTGATAACCCAAACTTTCAGTAACTCAAAGTGTTTTAATTTCCTGTTGAACCCAATTTCCTAAAAAAAAATCACTTTATAATGTGAACACTCACTTGTAGTTAGACCATTATTTTTTCCTTTGGAGGTTCAATTTATCAGATCTGTATTTGTTATTAATTTGATGTAAAGTATTTTTTTTTTTGTTTGTTTGACATTATAATTATCAATATGGTATTATGATTTTGAATTGATAACAGGCTATCATTTTGAATACCTTTTTAACTGCAGCTCTTTCTTGTGGATCCTCAGCTTTCCCAATTCTATTATATTTGTTATATAATTTTATATTATATTTGTATGATATTGTAAAAAAATAAGAGCATTATATTATCTATTAGCATTGCCATATTTAAAAGTATTTTTGATCTTCACACCCATTTCACTAAAACTGATATCTTATGTCTAGTTTAGTTGGGTTTTTTTGGGCTTGGGGTAAACCAATTACATGCTAAACTAAAATAATGACAATTGTATTTATTATTATTATTTTGATTTTGTTAATAAATGAATTTAAATTTAATAATATGCTTACATTTTATATATACTATTGTCTAAGTAATTAATACTACAGAATCATAAGTATTTTAATATATTTATGATATAATATATTTTAATAAATATTTAAGAATATCAACTTAATGTAAAGTAAAAAATATTCAAACTTTGGGCATATTTTTAATTTAAGATTGTTTTCTAAACTTTAAGTTTATGTTTTATTATTTTTAAGTATCAAGTAAAATGCGATAGTGGTGTAGTGGTAGAGCGCTTGCCTCATAAGCGAGAAGTTCATTCCCCACCACGCCCTTGGTAGTACAGTGCTCAACTTGTTTCTTCAAGCTGCGGCCTTGTTCGTCAAGGTTCACATTTCGAAGTTATAGAGCTGAGAAGGGGTTGTAAAACTTGAACATTAGCTGCACATAACCACATATTTACTTTTTTGTGCGTGTTTATGTTGATTTTTGTGTGTGTGTGTGTTTACGTTAACTTTTTGTGTGTGTGTGTGTGTTTATGTTGACTTTTTTGTGTGCATGTTTATGTTGTCTTTAAGATTAATTACACATAACCTTAGATATTTACTTCTTTTTTGTGTTTATTTAGACTCAAGCAATCAAAATATTAAACATAATTTTTCATAATTATTGTTTTTGTATTTATTTAGACCCGAATATTGGTTACACATAACCTTACATATTTACCTCTTGTTGATCAAATCATTGTATTAAGTGATAATAAAATTTCTGAGGTATGGATTTATTTAATATAATCTTTTTTTATTCAAAAGTTTAATTTTTATTGCTAATATTTTTTGTGCTTTATGATGCATCATATCTTTGAACATAACTGTTGTACATCATTTTATTGATATTTGTAATAGAATGTTTGAGTATTTACATATATACTTGAAAACAAAGTATAATTTTAAGCTGTATTAGTTTGTGGTCTTCAATTTAAAAAGGCCAATAACCATTTGTAATTTATCTATGAGTCTATTCATTTAAAAGCGTAGCAAACCCAAATTTAAAAGAAAATACAAGCAACTTCAAAACTGCTGCCATTGTAATCATTTTCCAACATTTTTTTAACTTTATAGTTCTTGTAGAATACGCTAATTAGTTTACACACACATATAGTATATTGCATTTAAGTCTACATGAAGACATTACTAATGACAATAGCTAATTATTATAATTTATTTTCATTATAGAAAAGAAAAATGTCATGAATAAGTCTTCTACTCTTTTTTTTACCCGATTTTTCTACTCTAAGATTAGTTGTCAAGGTCAAGTTTTCCTAACTAAAAGTTTTCCTTTTTTTTAGCTGAATAACTCTCTTCATATGACCAAGTTAATATGTTGTATGTTAAATCTGTCAACAAAATGTTGAATATGTCAACAACAGGTTATTTGACAATTTTTGTCTCGAGTGCAAAGGAATACTGTTTGTGCATTTTATAGCTTCATAGGATTTTTTCAACACATTTTGATGTAGGATACCATATTGCTCATGGTAATATTTGTTAGTGTCATTCATATGCACCAAGTCTTTTTTCATCATTCTGTTTTTCTGTTTTTATACAATTGCTTTTGAAAAGCTGAGAATATCATTCATTTGTTATTATTTGTTATTTAATTAAATAAGCTTAATGGATTTTTTATAAATGCATTAAATATAGTATATGTATTATTAAATGCATTAAATATAATATATGTATCATTAAATATAATATATGTATTATAATATTGGTATTATTAATATAATGGTTGTGGTATTATTGTTTTATTTGATTAAACTAAATATATTTAAAGAGTATATATTTTTAAATATGTGTGTGTATTCATGTACTATGACATTCAAATTTATATAGGTTAGTACATGATATGAACAGATTTATTATAAACATGTTTTATTTAAGTGTGGTAGTTATGAAGAACTGAAAAATAATGCTGGTGCCTTTGCTGAATTTTTGAAAACATTCCATCGTGAAGTTAAAAATGATGAAGAAACTTATTCAAATGAATTAGAATATGATGGCAATGAAATCAATGGTAAATAAAATTTTTTTATTAATTTATTATTTGATATGATATTTGTTAAACATTTGTATTATATGTAAACATATTAAAAGTATTTTTATGGATAAGTTTAAATCTTTTAAAACAATTTTTATGAATAATTTTATAAACAACAAAAAATAAGGATTGTGCCTTTAATTAACTTTTTTTTAAATCATTAAGTTAAGAATAAAGACAGTCTAAAACACAATGAAATATTATACATACTTATATAAATGTATAGACAATCATTACAAGGAAGTTGTTACTTTAATGTTAAGTTGTAATTTTAATGTTAGCTGCAACTGCAGTATTGTATGCAGTATTGTATGCAGTATTGTATGCAGTATGCAAAAAAAAAAAAAAAAAAAAGAATAAGATGAGTTGAAAAATGTTTTTGGCAGTTAGGCAGTTGGCTCAGAAGTAAAGTTGACCTTTTAAGGCATTTTCAAAATTCAGACAACTTTGCTATTAATGTAGTAAGTTTTGATGAAAGTACTTAAAATAGAAAATCAAAGGGGAATTTTTTAGGTCCAAAAGACTTAGTAACAATATCAAATAACATGATTTTTTTTACAGGTTACTTAATGTAGTCAATGAAACAGCCTATTAAATTATGCTATATATATATATATATATATATATATATATATATATATATATATATATATATATATATATATATATATATATGTATATATATATATATATATATATATGCATATATATATATATATATATATATATATATATATATATATATATATATATATATATATATATATATATATATATATATATAACCCTTGGAATTTGGGTTAGCATTTAACAATGCTGACCTAAGTGTCTAAGGTTGGGGATTTTTTTATTAAACTTATTTCTATATTGTTGTAGTGAAACCTTTGTTTTAAATATTTAGTACCAACCTGATGCAGACCAAAAAAATGTAGACCAAATACAGTTTAAAATCAGCAATAAATTACCAACCTCATTTTTTTTAATTGTGAGGAATATATATATTTATATGTATATACACATAAATATAGTATTATACTTTATTAAAATAAAAACTCAAAAGAAGAAGCCATAAAAATTGATTAAAAGTAACTTATAAATACTTAATAAGATTAATTGAAAATTCAGTTAACTGAAGTTTTTAGTAAATTAAACAATGCCATGGTTGATTTACAATATCTCTTGATAATTCATTGAAACTTATCTCTTAATAATTTGAAACTCTATATGTTAAATTTCAGTTTAAAACTAAATTAATGATGTTGCAATAATTATGGTTTGCTATGGGTTCTCCATTAGCACCTTTACTTGTGAATTTGTTAATGTGAAGTTTTCAAAAAAAAGTGTATGAGTTCTTTTAATGGAGTAAAAATATTATGCAGATCATTCTTTTGCTATTTTTTTTTTTCAGAAAGCCATTAATATTTGTACTTGAAGTATATAAGCAATAAACATTCCTTAAACTTTTTAAAAAAAACAATTACACCATTACAAATTTGTTTCATAAGAAACTGTTTTAAGGTTTATGTAAAAACTTTTATAGCTTTCTTTTTTTTTAATGAGTAATATCTATACTTCACTTTTATGTGAAGTTTCATAAAATGTTTATAACTTTACTCTTGTATTTATTTTCACTCAAAAGAAAGTTTTGCTAAATATAATGAGTTCTTATATAGATTATAAAGTTTTGTTAAATATAATGAGCTATTATATTTGGGCAACTATTGACTTCTATTGGCAGTTATGGTTGTTTTTTTTTTCCTTTAATCTAAAATAATAATGAAACTTTGTTTTTAAAGTAAAAGTGTGAAAGTTTCTTGCATTTTTTATCATTGATTAGAACATAAGAAAATTGTACGAGCGTTTAGAAGTATTTAATAAAATACTTCTTTAATAAATTGTATATAGATTAAGTACATCTGTAATTACAACATTGTTTGTGTAGCATTTATTAAATGACATATCTTGTTATGAATGTTTATCAATTTACAAAAATAAGTTATTAAACAAATAAAAATAAGTTATTAAACAATCTTGTTCTTGAACATGCAACATAGAGTTAAACGTGTGAGAAGGATTTTTGAGATAAACACCAATTTTATCAGTTTGACCTTGTTCACAAGTTTGACTTTTATCAAAAGTTTGGCCTTTGAAAAGAGCATCAACTTCGAGTTCTTAAAAATAAAAAACAAAGATAAATATACAGGTAATTCCATGTCAAATGACCCAGGTCATGTCATCATACATCTCAGATTTTGCTGGTTTTTATAGAGTTAAGAGTGTTTAGTAATATTAGAAAGTAATAATAAGAATTCCTTGAAAATTTTAGCCTCTGGATCCAAGAAGATCCTAAAATATGACAGTTTTACTTTTAGCCCATATTGGCTAGGCCCCTTTTGTCTCCTCAGAATTGCAACATTTATTTAAAGGTTTCAAGTCATATAACTTTAAAAATATTTGATTTTTTTACTTAAAAATTTGTAACTGGCTATTTTGGGGGGCTGAGAATCCAATGAAATGATCAGAAAAAATTATTATTAAGTACCTAGTAAGTAATAAAAAGTTATTAAATATCAATTAAATAAATTTAAATAAATTTAGGCAATTTTTTATGTACCTGTTTTTAATGCTAAAGAAACCCATGTGGTTTTGATATCAAAAAAAAATGTATTACACATCATTCTATATTCATTGATTTTTCAAAAAATATAAGAATTTTGATCTGCAAGTATATGGATTTCCTTATATGGATAACAGGGCAAAGTCCCCACTTTTTTGTAGCGGAGAATTGTTATTGATTTTTCACTACCTTACAGACTAGCTTAGAACTCTAAAAGTTTTGACATTTCTGTAGTTTTTTTTTTTTTGCATTTTCAGTTAATTCTTCTCTGGCATCTTCTCTATAACAATCAAATCTCTTTCAGTTTTTCTTTAAATCAGTCTTTCTACAATAAATTAGTTTATGACAAGTATCATTTAACAGTTTTCCAAAATCATGTGAATCTTACTGTAAAGCTAACTACTATTTCTTTTTTTGCATTTTTAATGAAGTAAAAATAACTTCAGATTAAATAAAAAAAAAAGAGTAATTAATATAATTAAAACAACTTAAACAGTGTGGTAAACAGTGATTGATTTCTTTTCTATTTTTTTTTGAATGTAAAAGATAGTTTTTTGTCTCTTTAACAAGGTTGTCTAGTTGTATTTAAATTGTTAAAAATGTTAATGATGAATTAAATAGGTAAAAAATTTCTTCTATACTAATGTAATAACAGAGTGTTTTTTTGTTACTGTATAATAGTTCTTATTCAATAAAACAACTTGCTATTAAAATTTTAGAATTAGTAAAAATTAAATAAAATAAAGATTTTAAAAGGTGATAAATTTCTTTTTTATTGATGTAATGTTACAGCGGGATGTTTTTTTACTCATGAATTTTAGTTAATTAAACAACTTGCTGTTAACATTTTAGCATTAAAAAATATCAATTTTTTTCAATTCAAAAAGTTTTAAACTATAACAATGTAAAATTTTGTTAAAGTCATTATTTTAGGTGGATGACTGTTTTTGATCCATATACTTGGTCAAAAATCTTATAAAGATATGTACTTTCTTAAAACATTTCAAGAAAATTATTAAATACAGAATGATCAAAAACAGAATGGAACAAATATAAACCAAAAATGAATCCTCTGGTCATCTGCTCTGGAAACAATTTTAACACGCAATCATCAGGACTACACAAATGCTGAGAGTTATCACAAGATTCTGCTACAAAAAAGTGGGGCCTATGACACAGCACCCCCCCCCCCCCCTTCTTGTCTCTTGTGCCCTGAAAACAACTTTAACATACATGTTCATGGGTACTGCAGAAATGCCACAAGTTTCAGAGCTCCAGCTAGTCTGGAAGGTAGTGAAAAAAAAGTGGGGACCGTGCCCCATTATCCTTATATGGAAATCCATATACTTGCAGTTCAAAATCTTTATATTTTTTGAAAGATCAATGAATATAGAATTATGTGTAATATTGTTTTTTGATATCATCAAGGTCACATGGGTTTCTTGAGCATCAAAGTCAGGTATATAAAAAATTGCCTAAATTTATTTAAATTAATAAATACAGGTACTTAAAAATTATTTAATAAATTTTTGATCATTTCATTAGATTCCCTAGAGGCTAAAATTTTCAAGGAATTCTTATTTTTCTAAGTACTCTCAACTGTATAAAAATCAGCAAAACCTGGGATATAGGGCGGCATTTAAAAAAATTTCTGGGTCATTTGACATGAAATACATTAAATACAATTGAATTGAAACAAATGACTTGAATTGTGTTTTTATAAAATAAATTAAATAAATTACATACTTTAAAAGTTATTTTATTAATCTAAAGGAAAGTTTAAAAATAACATAAGGTTTATCTATTATTTTATAAATTCTACATAATTTATGATTGCACCAATTTATTATAATAAAAGATTATAATAAAGATAATAAAGATTTAAGAGTCAAAAGTATAAAAGGAAAGCATAATAAACCTTTGTTAAAAAACTCTGTGTCAAAACACCCACAAAATGAGTAACAGCAATAGCATTAAATTCAATATTAATTATATTATTCAATATTAATTGTATTAAATATATATATTATATATATATATATATAATATATATATATAATATATATATATATATATATATATATAATATATATATATATATATATATATATATAATATATATATATATATAATATATATATATAATATATATATATATATATATATATATATATATATATATATATATAATATATATATATATGTATATATATATATATATATATATATATATATATATATATATATATTATATATATATATATATATAATATTTTTGTATCTATGGAATATATTTCATGTTATTTATAGCTATTGAAGGTTTAAATGTTGAAATTATTGACAATAAGATTGAACCTGAACATGCTCTAAGCTTCACTAATCTTGCATATGCATCAAACAGCTGCGTATCAGTTTTTGAAGATTTAAAAAATGATGAAACTGACAAAAATGATGAAATTGACGAAAATGAGTTGTACAAACAAGAAGCTCAGCAAATTCTTGCACGCCATGAAAAAACTGTTTTGTTGAAAGGTTCAGAAGTTTTAATTATGCAAGAAGTTTCTGAAACAGGAAAGGTATAACTATTCACTATAGTTTGTATTCATTTTGTTGTTTTCAAAAGTATAATTGATTTTCTAGAGTGACCTTTTTTATAAAGTAAATAAAACTAATGACTTTTTAGTCAATATTAAACCAAAGTTTATCTATTTTTTATAGGCCTAGTATTATACAAGATTTATATATATAATTTATATAAAATGGTATTTAAAATATTTTTAAATTTTGTGTAGACTTTTTTAAGACTGTTTAAACTTTTTTTTTCTTTTTTGATAACTCAGTTTCTGATTAAGAAATTAGTTTTGTTTCCAGGTTTCTTTTCTATACTACTCACATATATAACAAAGATAAGCTTGTAAATGTTTTTACTAGAATTAACTTCAGTTTTTTCCATTCATTTTGATATTTAAATCTAGGATTCTGTTGAAATATACACATATTTTTGTTGTTATTTCAAATCAATTCATTTTCAAAAAGACTACAACCGACCACTTTTTTTTTTCTATGTTAATTTACCGCCCCAAGTCTGAGAAAGTCACTACAGTTGGTAGGCTACTTTATTTGTGGTTACAACCCTCTATAATTATAACAACCCTTTATAACTCTCTTCTCAACTCTATAACTCCGAAACACAAACCTTGATGAACAAGGCTGCTGTGAAACAAGTTGAGTTTTAACAAAATGCGAAGAAGTGAGTTAAAAACAAGAAAGCGGTTAATAGAAGTCAGCAAAACATAAAGGCAGAATAGAATCCCAAAGCACTGATATTCAAAGAAAAAAACAAAATATAAATTTTTTTAAGCATGAAGGAACATTTATAGTAAAACGATCAAGCTTTGCTGAATAACGAGTCATGTGAGATTAAGTTTTAGTTGATGGAATAGATATTTATAGCAGCAGCTGTGGTATTATTTGTAAAATATTTTAAACATGAAAAGATGCAACCTTGCAACTATCAAACAGAAGCCCAGGTTCAACAACATTTGCCATTTCAGATCTAAGTTATCTAACATGATGAGCTTTAGAGTCACCAATAACAACAATATTAGCTGAAGGATAAAAAGAAAGGTTAATTTGATCATAAACAACATGGAAAATAATTCAGAAGAAGAAGAATGATAAAGAACAAAAAAAAAGGTAATTGAGTGAAGAGAAAACAAAAGCATATAAAAGTGTAGAGATGCGTATATAACAAAAAGTTACAATATACAAATCAGTACAAATCATCATTAAAGTCCAAATATGAAACAAAATAAATTTGTCTTACAATGGGTAGATATGGTTTATTTTGAAAAAGGTAAGATTGTGGATGAAAATTTATTTCAAAGACCACAGATATTTGTAAAGAATAGATTTAAAAAAATGGTGGTAATGATGGTTTTTATATTTATATATTTTATATTTCTGGATATCTGGAACTACCAGGAGACTGGGGCTGAATACAATTGCTAAAGAATCTTGTGCTTTTTTCTCCAGACCAACTTTAAACCAGCAATCAGTGTAGGTTTCTTAAGGCTAATCTGCTATTAAATTTACAAAAGCTAATCCATTATTAAATTTGCAAAAGCTAATCTGGTATTAAATTTACAAAGAATCGAAAATTGTTAGTGGAAATGGTAGTTTTATATTTTTACAGAAAAATTATGAAAAGTTTTTGGACTATACACTCAAGCATGACACATCCAATTTAAGGTTATAATCCATCTGATTTCCTGTTTATATAATGTTTTGATAAGTTTTAAACATCTGCTTCCCTGTATATATATTATTTAAATAAGTCCTGGTATAATGGTTATGTTAAAAAATAAATGTTTTATTGTTTTGCACTTTTTTAAAGATGATTTTCCTTTATAAAGAAGTTTTGAAGTTTCAACATTTTAATAATAGCATGCATTTTGCATAACTTGTTTAACTAAATATTGTAAAATATAGCCCATGTAATTGTAAATAACAGAGGGTAAAAAAAAGTGAAAAAAAATGACCTGGACGGGCAAAAAAAAAAGTTTTCAATTTTTTTTTTTCTAGTATTATTTTTCTAGTATTAATATTATATATAAAAATAAGACATTCAAGTTATATATAAAATAGTAAATAAAAAATCAATAATACACTGGTTCCTTTGTGACTAATTGAAAAATATTTTAAATTAAAAAATGAAACTTGATAAAAAAATTATTTTTAAATACTGGGGATGGATGCAAGGATTTTTTATTTTGATAAACAGATTTATTATTACAGAGAAGGTCTGTGAAAGAAGGAGGTTGTGTTATAAAAATGGTTAAAAGGGGTGAAAAGATACTCACATAAACTATAATCTGTCATTCAAATCTGAGAAAATGAAATATAGTTATCAAATTATAATTACTAAAATATTTGCTATAAAATTAATTATGGTATATATTTATTAAACTATCTGGTTTTTAAGATAAAGTATATAAATATAAATAATTTCTATGATAAAGTTAAAGAAATGAAAAATTAAGGTTTAAACAGAGGATTAAACAGGAAAAAAGAAGAGTTGATGGCTTGTTTATTTGCTCCAATAGAAAACAATGTTTTTTTTTTCTATCAAAACAGCATTAGAAAAATTTAAAAAATTATAATTTAAAATATTATATGAAAGTGAAATTACACGGTAAGTAGATACCATTTAAAATACCTCATGGCTGAATTGACAAACTAGTTGGTATACCATTCTGATGTTGTTATATTCAAATATATTTAACTATTTAATGTTTAATCATAACTTAAAAGTAAAGACTTGAAAAAACTATAAATTGGGTCTTGATTTCCCAAATGGTAAAGTTTCATTATGGCACATTAAAAAGTTCAATCGATGCATTACTTATCATATATTTTTCCTTAATATTACTTTTAGAACCTTGTGACTCTCCTCAAAATTACTTAAAATATTACTATATCCCATCTATAGCTAATGTTAAACTTAGAGTAAATTAGCTAAAAGTTATATAAACATATTATTTTTTTATCATAGCAGTTTTTTACTTTTTGTTTTGGTAATTCTTTCTCCAATTTTTTATGTAACAGGTGAAGCGTTCTGTTTATTTGACGTATTCCAAATCAATTAGCATTTTGTTGACCATCTTGTTTCTATTTTTTGGTTTAACGTCAGAAGGTTTTTCACTTTATTCGCGTATTTGGTTAGCTGAATGGAGCTCTAACCGAAATGTTTCTAATCATCAACGAGATTTATATCTTGGTATTTATGGAGCATTAGGTGTTTCACAAGGTTTATCAGCAATGCTTCAAGCAGTAGTTCTTTGTTTTGGTGTTGTAAGAGCATCAAAAGCCCTGCATAACAATCTGCTAAAGAATGTTTTAAGATGTCCTATGTCATTTTTTGAAACCACCCCAATGGGGCGGATTGTCAATAGATTTTCAAAAGACATTAATCTAATCGATGAATCAATTCCGAAGACAATAAAATCATTTGTTTCATGTTTTTTTACATTATGCGGTACAGTATTTATAATTAGTTATACCACTCCTATATTTCTGGCTGCTTTTGTACCTATTGGTGTGGCCTACTTTTTTACTCAGGTTTGTTATTTTTATTATTTTATATATATATATATATATATATATATATATATATATATATATATATATATATATATATATATATATATATATATAGTGCTTTCATCACATTAGTGCTTTCAAAGACAGGAGCAGCAAAATATTTGTTTGTTTTTTTTGTTTTTTTTCAAACATATAAAAGTAACATTTGCTAAAACACTTTTTTTTCTCTTGTCAATAACTTCACTTTATGTTACTTTTTTAATTATTCAGTTATATGGAAAAACATACAAAAAAAAAACTAGAAAAGTTCTGTAAAAAAAAAAAGTTGCACACACTTTTTAATTTATTTTGTTTTCTTTTCTTTTCAAATGTTATTCATAATTAATTTAATCATTTGTATGTTAGTTTGACAATTTTCTACAGAAAGATAAAATTAAAGATAAAATTACTTATGACTACTAAAAAAAAATATTTTTAAATATTTTCATAAGGTCTAAAAGTTAAGATACACTAAAATGTGATTGAAACCATTATGTAAAAATAATAAGTGTCAAATGAAGGTACAAAGAGTTGATTCATGATTAAGAACAGAGAAATTGTAAGAAAATTAAAAAAGAGGATTGCGTCAAAATTACTTCGAAAACATTTAAAACGACATTTAAAATTTCTTATAGGATCTGAAAGATGAAATACTATAAAACTTTTTAAAAAGCACTGCATATATATATACATTTTTTAAAAATAAAATACCAATAAATATACCAAAAAAATAATGTACCAAAATAGTGTTTTTATCGCAAGAAATTCATCCTATACTTTAAAAAAAATCATCTTTTTTTAACTTTTCAGTTGCATGTGAAATTGCATAAGAAAAATAAGTTATATTCGTTTTTTATTGAGTTTTTGTTTTAAGTTCTTAATCAACTTACAAAATACAAAAGGTAAAAACGTAAAAAATTTTAAGTTCTTGTTTTAAGTTCTTGATATCAAAATCATATTAAATAGAAGTAAAGCTCACGAATCAAAACTTTGATCCCAGTACACTGTAAAAGTGGAAAAGAATTCATTTCTCAAAAAGTAAATTTGAGGCCTTATAGTATAGGAAGTATCATTAGAAAATATCCAAAAATTGTTACCATTGAAAGTTTTCAGAGGACATCTAGTTAAGATTATCATTTACATTAATCAAGAAATTATTAGAAAGTTAAACAAGATTCATAGCTATCTGCGCCAAAGCTGGTAAAAAATCCCTAAACTGTTTGCAATAATTGGAATAATCAAGGGTCTGTAAGTAGAGTTGCCCCAAAAAATCTTTTCTTTAGTATGTAAATCAAAAGAAAAGATTTGTTTGTATTTAGAAACATTTGTAATGAACTCACGAGCAATTGTGGCAAGTTTTATGGTTAGATGAAACAAAAGTATGTTTGTTTAGTTCTGATGGTATCATGTGCAAATTGAATAAAAATGATGAATACTTAAACTCTAAATATATTATCTAATATATTTAGAGTTTAAGTATTCATCATTTTTAATATATTCTAATATTAACAATATAGCTATCTAATATTGAGGATGTGTCATTAGGCTTTATTAAAAGTTGCAAATATACTCTTATGTTGCAAATTTTTCAGTTCTTAAACTTTTATTTTTATTTGTTCCTTTGCTTTGAGTGGTTTGCTTTGGTAAGCTTAAATTTATTGATCAAAATATGGCGAAAGAAGTTTATTCTTGTAATATAAAACAAAGAATGATATTAAACACCAGAGATCCAAAACACACATAGAAGTTAGCTACTCAGTGACTCAAAACAAACAACATTAAATTGGGTTCCTCAGTCACCATAAAATCAATTTGTTTAATTAAAGGCAATTTTGATCAAGGAGTGGGGAAAGTTTGAACCACAATGTCTAAAAAACTTGATAGCGTCAATGCATAAAAGATATTTTGTAGTCATTAAAGTAAAAAGGCAGACAAATTCTATATAGGGTTGGAAACTAAGTTTTTGCCGACTTACGAGAATCACGAAACATACAACAAGAAATTTATTAATCATCCTCTCTAAGGAATTCGAAATAGTTACCATCACTCTCAATACATCTTCGCCATCTGTACAGCAGCTTGGCAATGCCAGTTGCGAAAAATTCAGGGGGCTTTGCATTGATCCAGAGCTGAACATCCTGCATTATTTCGGCAGCATTGTTGAAAATTTTCCCCTTCAAAGCCGATTTCATGGGTGAAAATAAATAAAAATCTGACGGGGCCACTCTTTCCACAAATTTCCACTCTTTTAGCTTTCTCTGTCAAAATTCATTGATGCAATCAAAAAAATGCAAAACAATACCCTTGGCAATAATTCCTATAAAACAAAAATGTTCATTTTTTTATTTTCACAATAAATAAATACCTGAATATTATTTATTTTCATTTATTAAGTGCAATTATAAAGTAAGAATATTCTATGAATACATAGAAACACAAACGATTTACTTCTCTCACATAAACACATAGATATAACAAATTATAACTCGGCAAAAACTTAGTTTCCAACCCTGTATTAACTGTATATTGGCTGTATGTTAAATTGACATTATATTAGCATTATAGTTATTCAAGGGGTGATGAAAAAAGATGAAAAAAACTTTTTTAACTTTTACTTTTTCTGATTCATGTAATAATATTTTTTAAAGTTATGAATTTCTTGTGATAAAAATGTTTCTCTATACATGATACATTAAAAAAAAATAAGAGAGTAAAAAATTTAAATTTAGGCATAAAAAAATAATGGAAAAATAAAAAGGGGGTGATTTTTACATAATACCACTATAGTATGATAACAATTATTACTATTACATAATGATGCATTATAGCGTTTTTATGTGGCATCTTCACGGCAACTTCAACGCATTGAATCTGTAAGGCGATCACCTATTTACAATCATTTTTTTGAAAGTATTAATGGTGCATCGACTATACGTGCTTATCGTTTAAATGATGAGTTTATATCAGAAAATGAATCTAAAATTGATTTTAGTCAAGAAGCCAGTTTTTCTATGGTATGTTCAAACAGGTAAGATTTTATTTAACTAATCAGAAACTTTTTGTTAAATTTTTTAAATTATAAACTCCTTTCTTTAGTGTAAGTTTTAGTTTAATAATATGTGTTTAATAATTTTTTTTTCAATTTTATCTGTGTTCATCCATCAAAGATGTTTTGTAGTATTATGTCTCTTTTTCTTAGTTTTTTGAAATACTACCGACATTTCTTTTGAGGTCTTTAATTATTCCTTGTTACATTAAACATGAATACCTTTTTTCAACAATAAAGTTGCACTACCAGTGTTTTAGGAGTAATGCAACTTCTTTAGGGGTATTCTAATATTCTCACTAAAGTTCTAATATTTCAAACTTAACAACTCACAATTGTAGATAAGTTATGATGTGCAACATGTGGTGGAAAAACTTCGAAATGATATTTAAAAAAATAAAAATAAAATGAATTTTTGTTGTTAAAAGATTAAAATGGCAAAATCTTGCGAACATATCATAATTACACTAAAGCGGTAACAATAGGCGTCATTTTTACCAGTCTACTTTCTAGATCCGAATAAGTCAGTTTCTGTTTCGTTCAAACAAAATCCATTTTGTGGTGACATGCATTCAGTGATTTTGTTGATTTATCTTTGCTTGGGCGATTACAGTTTATTGTTATTAATATAAGATATCATGGCATATTGCTAATGATTAGTGGTAAGTTGAGGTATTTTATGGTATACAGGAAAAAGAAACATGAAAAATAGAAGTGAGTTTAATACTCTGCCCTGTTGGACTCCTGCTTTTCAGATTTTGTTGATCTAATAAAAATAAGGGTTTACAAAAGTGCAAATATGATTTCATCTGTGAATTACCATTGATGATTAGTTTATCCTTAATAAAGACAATTAGACTGTGATTGATTTTATCAAATGCTGCAGATATGTCCAGAAGGAGAAGTATGCTGGCTAAATATCATCATTGTTTGACAAAATATAATTTAGAAATTCTGTTTTGATTTTTTGACTGAATCTAAACTGAGGTTTTTAAAAATTGAAGTTTATAAATGAAAATGTTGAAAAAGCTGTAATAATGCAAGTTTTTCAAGGTTTTTTAAAATTGTATTGAGATTTGAGGCGCAAACTAGTGAGTTTAAGGACTGTTAGTTCTGATTTTTTAGGAATTTTTGTAATTTAAGCAATTTGTCATGTGGCTGGGAAAATTCAAAATTTAATTAAGACTTTGGCAGGATGAGCTATGATTGAACTAAAAAGCTATGTCTTAGGATTGAGGTTATTTTTAACAAATTTTACCAAATTTTGATGAAAGTATACAGGAAGAGATGATTCCAAATGAAATTAAATTGTGTATTCTTTATACACAGTTTTTTCTTTTATAAATTTTATAAGATTTAAAGTATTCTTTATACTTTTAGTTTTATAAAAGTTTGGCCTTTTGTACCAAAATTTAGTAAAGCATTTCATCTCTAAAACATTTCATCTCTGGAACTGTGTTATTACAAGGCTTAGCTTTTGAATTATTTGTATACAACGATTCCTTGGCAATACTTTTTTTTGATTACAGTATGCTTGGTTAAGTTTTTCCTTGTAATGGTTGCATCGGAATTGCTGCTGATGCCTTTTGATATGCAGTTTGATACAGTTATTTGCTGATAATTGATCAGTTTAATACAGTTATTTGCAGATAAATGATCAGTTTTTAAATGCTTTTAAATAACAATACTTCAGTTTACAATATTTTCTTATTTTTATTTTCAACATCTAAAAATAACCATTTATCATCATGGTTGCATTTAATATATGGTCTCATTTATCCAATTAGCCATTTATCATTATGGTTACATTTAATAAATGGCCTTATTTAATATTTCTGAATTGGTACTAAATTACCAAGAACAGTAATTATATTTGTTCTTACTTGCTCAATATTATTATCCACAGTTTTTAGCATGGCATCACTTGCAGTTCTTCTATATATGATAAGTTTAGTTTTTTAAAATTTCATTTTAGAAACCAAGCAGTTTAACTTTTTAAAAGTTCATTTTGATGTGTAACTGAGATAATGAAGTAGTCCAAAATATCATCTACTACCTGAATTTTGTATGAAATATCATCATAACAATTTTGTTACCAAATCAAACAGGTTGACAATACCAGTAGTTGACTGTATGCGTGTTGGAGATCGAACTTATTGTGTCATGCTGCAAGTCTTTAGAGTATCAGCAAATTGTGTATTGATGTTTTTTGGATCAGTATCTGGATACATAAGGTCAGCACACAAATTCACTTCACCAAATGTTTAAAGTTATTTTAGGAGATTGAAGAATTCTAAAAAGAAAATTAGAATAATGGGATTTGATAGATAAATCCCCATAATATTTTAGAAAGTATTTGTTAGATTTATTTACATCAGATACATGGAAATAACACAATCTTTTTTTTACTATTTGTGTTAAAAGGTCACACTCAAGATCTTTTTGCAACATTAATAGTGTATAAGGAGTTACACACAGAAAATTTAAATTATGTAATAAATATTTCACAATCAGGAGGTAATCAACTAGCATTATAGTGGTAACCTTCCTAACCCAATAAGAAGCTACATAAAGCATTATCTTTCAGAAGTCAGTTAGCTGTCAATTTTACCAGCCTCACTATTGAAAACAAATTCAGTTGCTTATACTATTTATGAAAACAATTAATTTAATAAAAGTTTAAAAAAGAAAATTTTTGTGCATTTTAAATAGTTAAATAAAGTAAAACTTTTGAATAAAAAGATTTTGAGTAAGTTGAACTTAAAAAAGAAAAAATTCACTAATAAACTTAAAACCAATTTTAAATACAGTTAGCCCATTGTATATTGTCCCTGAAGAAACCATTGGCTGTATTGACGCTGCCCAAAATCCTATTATTAATGGAGTTGAAAAACATCCCTTTGTAGACAAATAAAAGCAGTAGATGCAACACAGTTCTAAGCCATCAATCCATTACAATCAGCAACTACCTTTAAGTAAAGCATTATCTATTTTAGGTTAGTTCCAAGCTACCAAGTTTTTTGCAATATCTACAATAAGGCTGTCAAGAATTCATTCTTTGCATCCCTTCTTATTTTTTTCTTCAACAACTTGTTTCTCAAGCAGTAGGTTCATCAGGAAGAATGTCTAAACATCTAAAAATTCAAATTATAGAAAAAAAATTTAACAGGATGTTGGGAATCGTTATAATTAATTATATAACAATGTAGTTATTTTGCAACCAGAAAGTTGCATCAACTATATTAAAATTAAAAAAAGAATTCTTTAGAATTAAGTTAATTTTAGTTTGGTTATTTGTTTTTTATGATTTTTTAAAAAGGTTTGCATGTCTGCATTTAGAAAATAATTCAGATTTTTTGTTTAGTTAATTTTCTTGATCCAAATGAGTTATAATTTCAAATTTTACTTGTAAACATAGTATACTTTTTTGGAAATGTTATTGTAGGCAGGCATAGTTATTAGAATAGACCAGTTTTAATTTAAAGTTAATATTTTTTTCCTTTAGTTGCCAAATATATTTTGACAACATAGTCTTTTTTGAGTATTTTTTAAGTTTAAAAAATTGTTTGTGGTTGGAATAACATTTTTTCTATTCTATTTTAAACCGGTCTATTCTTAAAACTGCACTTGTCTATAATAAAATCTCTAAAAATAGTATACTATGTTTACAAGAAAAATTTGAAATTATTATTCATGTGGATCAAGAAAATTTACTAAACAATAAATCTGAATCAATTTCTAAATGCAGACATGAATACATATATATATATATATATATATATATATATATATATATATATATATATATATATATATATATATATTCACACACACATATATAACAACTAAAGATTTTTATCAGTTATAAAACTTAATATTAATTTAGATGGTTAGCAATGCGTTTGGAGACCTGTGGTCATCTCATAACTTTCTTTGCAGCTTTGTTTTGCATTATTCAACGAGGAAGTTTATCTCCAGGAATGGTTGGTTTATCTATATCTTATGCACTTCAGGTAAGAGCTTTGTTTCATCCTAACTATTTGTCTGTAAGAGATGTAATTTAAAAAGTCAAAGTTAAATGTAATTAATAACTTTGGATTAGTCTAAAAATATATATGAAATATAGAAAAATTAAATTTAAAGTAATTAAAAATAACTAAGATAAAAACTAATAATCTAAAAAAAAAGATGAAAACAAAGTATGAGAAATAAAATGAAAAATGTCGATCAAAGTGCATTCCTGAGGAGAGGGATCACCATTCATCTACTACTTAATTCTAATTGGTTATGATGGTACCAAAATATTTTACCTCTTACACTCATGAATTTCACCGCTTTTTGAGCTTTATATTATATATTTGTTACATTAACCATATTTATAAATTTTGCTGTGACACAGGTGGTATTCAGTTTTTAATTTTTTATTGTCCAGTGTTTAGACCACGAATTGTACCACATTTATAAACCTCTTTTTTAGGAGAAAGCATACCAACACTATAGCATGGTGGATTAGCGCGCTGCATTGTAAACTGAAGATTCAGGGTTCTAATTTGGAATGGCGTGCATTTTTTCTTTTTCATTTTATATTGTCCAAACTATCATTTATTATCATATTACTACAATTTTATTATCTATATAATTTATTTTGTTTTATATTGTAGGATATTTTTATTCATGGGAGCTATTATTATACCAGCGGATTTATATAGACTTGTTAACTCATAAGCCATTGTTTTATCATATGCTTAGGATGACTAGAGTTTGAGTTATGATCCCCCCTATCCCCAGGTCGTGAAATTTTTTTCCTTCCACTAAATAGTTTTTATATTCATTTCTGATTCTTACCCAATGAAATCATCTAGAATCTGACTCTATTATCACATCTCTCAGGTCTACATAACTGGATGGCTTCGTTGATCACTTTTTGCAATCATTGTGTCAAATAAACAGTTATAAATTTAAAGTAATTAAAAATAGCTAAGATAAAAACTAATAATCTAAAAAAAAAATTTTTAATGAAATAAAGTATGAGAAATAAAATGAAAGTGATTAAAATTTTAATTATAAATAAAATGTTAACTTAAAATCTAAATAAAAAAAATAGATTTCTTTTACAAAAAGCTATAAACTTGTATAAATAATTTTATTTAAAAGACTTTTGAAGAATTTATATCAGCATTCTTGTACAAAACCAAAATTTGTTTGCGTATATGGTAAAAACCAAGATAAGCAAGAGCTGCAAAAATGAAAATATAATATTCATGCTGGCACATTTTAAATAATAAAAGTTCAGACTAGTATTTCTCTTTATAATAACATATTGGTCCTATTGTGTTTTACAACTTAAATATCTCAGAGCATTGATAATTTACTGAAATTACAAAAATTAGGCAATGGTGAGGGTTTTTTTCTCTCAGCAACTTTATAATCTTTATAATTTAACATTTTTTTGACATGATGAAACTGCTCAAAATAAATATAACATATTTATTTACACATGATTGGAAACTCAGATTGGAAGAAAATCTAACAAATCTTCAACCCTAATGGATTAAAAGAAATTTTAAACTTATTTTCAGATGCTTCATTGCAGAACAAAACTTTTACTGTTTTGTGTTTGAATGGTTAAATTCAAAAAGTAAATTTCCATTTACAACGAGGGTTCAGAATATTATAACCTATTTTGAAAAGAAGAGTAAAGTGCAAAATACATTTATTGTGTCTGATTTTGTTTGTATTTTATTTTAAAAAGAACAGCCTTTTACAAACATAAATAAGACAAAAAGAAAACCATTAAAAAGCAATATTAAAATGGAAAAAAAAGTAAAAAAAAAAAAAATAAGCAACTTTTTTTTGGCATTTCATGAAAATGCACAAAAGACTTTTATGCCAGTTTTCTTGCAAGTATAGATTTACAAGTATTTAAGATATATTTTGGATGAAGCAGAATGATGGAGAAGATGAATTTGATGAAAATGTTTAAACTTTATGAAAATATTTTATTAACTTTTATGTTATGTTCAGAGGCTATTTTAGGAAAAAAATTTGGGCGGTCCTCCCCCCCCCCCCTCCCTCCGTCCCAGAGAAATTTTGCAGAGTGTCAGAGTTTTTTTGCAAAAAAATACAATATTTGCGTGAAAAACATAATAAAAATATCTTTAAAAATAGATAAAAAAAAGGTCCTCAATTTTTAATTTGGCGGCACCAAAATATGTTCTAGAATAGCCCCTGATGTTGGTATCATATAATATTTTATGTTTCTATTTTAACTTATATAACATGCAATTTTTTAATATGAAGTTCATTAAAGGATATTTGTATTTATAAAGTCATTTCTTTGTTAATCAATTCATAGTTAGTATGAGTATTGTATATGTTTATTGTACAATGTATTATTATGTAAATTGCACATGTATAAATATTAACTACATGAAATTAATACATTTACTCTAAATTTATTTCTACAGAAAAATGCAATGGAACTATTTTTGCACTTTTTTGTGAAAATATTTTCAATAAAAACTACAATTCACTTTTGTGTGAAAATATTTTTAATACAATAATATAGTGCCATATATTTTTCTGTGAAAACAATAGTTTATGTGAAAATAATACTTTAATAATATGTAAATCTTCCATAAGTTTTGATTTAAAAAAAAGCAAAAACTTTTTTCAATTAAAAAAAAAATTAACCGTTATTTTACTCCAATTATTATATAATAAACTAACAAATCACATTTTAAACAATTAAAAAAAAAAAAAAAAACTTGAAATCAAAATTTGTTTTACTCATACCATAATAATGATAAAAATAAATACCCAAAATCAGTCTTCTGTCTGTTATTAGCAACATCTTTGAGTTTTTGAACAAGTTTCTAACATCCCATCTTTATTCAAATAACTTACTGCTAGACAGTCAATACAGTTTTTGATCTTTTTGGTCTATGGCTGATATGCTAACTGCTGTGACTAAAAGATTTCATTGTGCATAAAATGGAGCCGACAAGGCTAGGGTTATTGCTCTTGATATATCTTATGCTTTTGATAAAGTTTGGCATGCTGCTTCATAAGTTTGTTTCATAAGGTGTATCTGGGAGAGATTTTGAGATTATCAAATCATTTCTTTCTAACGGCTTTATCAAAGTCATCTTTGAAGGCCAACACTCATCTTCATTTTCAGTAACTTCTGGGGTACCTCAAGGTTCTATCCTTGGTCCTATTTTGTTTCTTATCTATATTAATGATCATCCTGACAACCCTACATCTAAAGCGACTCTATTCAACTTTATACTTCTTGACAAAAAGTCTTCTCTTTTTGGTTGCTTAATACAGGCAGTTGATCTTGAAACTAATCTCACTTTTGTAACAAATTAGGGCTTCCGGTGGCTTGTGGATTTTGAATCTGGCAAAACTCGATTGTTTACTGCAAACAACTACAGCAATACTGTCGACATTTCTATATTGATGTACAGCAACTCTGTCAATGAGATCTCTTTATGTCTTCTTCAAATATCGTTCACTACTGATCTCTCATGGAAACTATTTATACAATCCATTGCTAAGTTAGCATCTGCTAAGTTTGCTTCTCTTTATTGTGCTCATCATTTTCTTACTTCTGATTCCATTCTGAAATACTATTGTCATATTTGGGCTGGTTCTTCTAATGATGCTCTTTCTTTTCTAGACAAAGTTCAAAAAATACACTGTAAATGTAGTTGGACCTGCTCTATCTGTCAAGCTTGAAACTCTCTCCCATCATTGTATAGTTACATCTTTTTCTCTCTTCTACAAATACTATCATGGTTGCTACTCAAAGGAACTATCATCTCTATAGTTATATCAACCAAAACTCATTTTCACTTGACTTGTCATTCAGCAAAGTCTCATCCTTTTATTGTACCTGCCCCTACATGCTCTAAAAACTTTTATTTGTCAAGTTTTTTTCCCAACACTTTAACCCTATGGAACTCTCTTCCATCTTCATGTTCCTCATATAACCTACAACTTTTCAAGTCTTCTGTCAACCGTTTTCTTGCTCTTTAACTCTATTATTTATTTTCTAATAACTCCCAACTGCTGGTTGCTTACAGCCTTGTTAAAATTGAATCAGAATAATAACAACCTACTGCTCTTCAATTCTAGATGATTCACATAATTAATATTAGCATCCAAGATGCTACTTGATAGTTGATGTATGCACCCAATTATCGTATCATTACTTATTTGTATTATTTCCTGTAACTATTCAATCACGCAGTTGTTTAGTTGTTTACTTTAAATACATTGAAACATTTTTATGCAGACAATTAACACTATACAGCGGATACAAAATACAAAAATATTGAAATGGAAGTGCAATGGTTCTATAAAACCTAATGAGAATAAAAATAAAAATATTAATTCAACAACTGTTGGAATAATATTTTTTCACTGGTTATAGGAAATTTTAATTTTTTAATAATTTTTTCTTTTGTGGACTAACTACATCTTTAGGCATTTTTGACAAATTTGTGTTGATAAGTATATATTATACTTATATTATATATATTTATATAAGTATATGTAATATTATATTTTTTAAATGACAGCTAAAATAGTAATTTATTAAATTTACTTAAAAAATAAAAATTTCAAAGTAAACTTAATTTGGGGTTTGGTTCCTAATATTTATCGATTAGAAATTTTGTACTCAAAAACATGTGCTTGATCAAATTTCTATTTTAAATAATATTATAAATATGTTGAAAATATTAAGAAAAGTTTTTAAAAAGTTTGAAGATGAAGAGTAAGAACAGTAAAGAGTGTAAACAACTTTATGATCAATCATAAATGAGGTTTTCAAATCCTACATCATCAAAATATCTCTTTAGTTTTAAAAATACATACACATACGATTTGCTTGTATTCTTATTTGAGCCAAAATCATGACATAACTTAGGAGAACATAAATAAATAATTCAGTTTAAGGTATTAGAATCAGATCTCTCACAAGATATCACAATTCATCTGTTAGCTGTTCTCTAAATGATGTTTTATGAGAGAGAAACTTTGAATAGTTTTGCATGTCTTTGTTGTTTGCATCAAGATCAAATAAGTTGCCAAGGCCTCAATTCTCTCTCAAATTCTCAAGGCAGTTTATTTAAAGAAAATAAAGGCTAAACATTAATAAATAATAATTTAGCTGGGTGGTAAAGGACTTGTTGCAAAGTGAGGGTAATTTGTACCCATGGCATAATATTATTAATTATTAATAATCTTCTATATATATAAAGGGCAATGTGTGTGTGTGTGTTTGTTTGTTTGTTTGTTTGTTCTCTATAGAAATCCAAACCATTTTTTGGGCCGATTTTTGTGTACAGATATCAGGTAAGCCAGTTTAAATATTGGCCCGGGCAACGCCGGGTAACTCCAGCTATATATATAAAGGGCAATGTGTGTTTGTGTGTGTTTGTTTGTTTGTTCTCTATAGAAATCCAAACCGCCGGACCGATCTCGATGAAATTTGGCATGGGGGTAGTCCTCGAGGAGGAGAAGGTTCTTAGCTGGGTTTTGACCCCGTATCCCAACCCCCGGGGTCAAGGGGGCCCAAAAATGGGCCCCCTGACCCCGGGATCAGAGGGGACCATTTTTTGGGCCCATTTTTGTGTACAGATATCAGGTAAGCCAGTTTAAATATTGGCCCGGGCAACGCCGGGTAACTCATGCTAGTTTGTTATAATATTAAGTGTAGCATTATAACGTAACTCTTGATATTTGTCAGTTATAATTTTATGTTGACAAGAAGCTATGCAAAATATTACACTGATTTGAGAATGAACACTATCTTTGTATATATGAGTGTATAGATCTTTTACGGTTGAAATTATTTCTTTAGAAAAAAATCTATGACCTTGTGATTCGGTTGTAGGTGTCCCATAAAATGCCTTTTTTAATAGAAAAGGTAAAAAAGGTTATTAAAATTCTTTTTAGATTACACAAACATTAAATTGGTTGGTGCGAATGTCAAGTGAACTTGAAACTAATATTGTTTCTGTAGAGAGAGTAAAGGAATACATTGACCTTCCTAGTGAGGTAATACTTTTTATTTACATGTGCTTTTTTTATTGACATTATATAGTTTTTATATCTTTGTAAAATTTATACATTAATGTTTTTTTTATACCTATATGCCTATATGTTTTTATTTTTTATTTTCTTTTGCATAATTTTTGTTTAAGAATTTGATGAATTTTCAAACTAATTATTTAAATTTATTTAAATGATTTTAAATATTTATAAATTAATTATTTATATTTATTCTAATTATTTACATTTTAAAAGCTTTAATGAAGCAAACAACCACGCTTCTTTCAGCCACTGTTGTAGATTTCAAAAGCGAAAAACAAACAAGTCAGCATTTTATAACTCTTTATTGACCAATTTTAAAACCTAAATGTTTATATATAATTCTCATAAATAATCATAATTTATTTAAGTTTGATTTAATTTAGTTAAATACTTAATGTAAGTTGTTGTTGCATTAATGTTAATTAATCAAAAATCCACAAAGAAATATGAAATTTCTTTAGCAAGTTCTGTCAAAATGAATAAGTAATACGAATATAAAAAAGGTAACAGATGTTTAAAAAGAACATAATGTAATGAGAAAAAGCATGCACAAATTGTAATCAACAATAGCGTCATTGTATAGTATACAAGTAAATATAAAAGTAAAAAAAGTATAAAAGTACATTGTATTGTTTTGTTAAAGTATAGCTTTAAAAGGTGCTAAAGTATAAAAAAATTAAATTTCAAAATAAAGTATAAAAAAATAGAATTCAAAATAAAGTATAGAAAAAGTGGAATTTAAAATAAAAATCAGCTGAGATAAAAACCAATAATCTAACAGATAAAATATAATAATTAAAAAGTTGAAAATCAATTATTTTTTTTAAAAATAAGAAAAAAATTTTTGATTAAATTTGTGAAAATTATTTTATTTGGATTAAAGTTATAAGTACTATTTATAAAATGTATTAAATATTATATATAAAGTACTATATATAAAATATATTTGAATTGAGAAAATAAACAATTATAAGTAGGTATTATATAAATTTTATTTATTTTAGGCAGCTGCAGTTATTCATGATAGTCGAGCTCAGAATGATTGGCCAAGTGCTGGTGCCATCGTGTTTCAAAATTTTTGTTTAAGATATCGTCAAGATTTAGATCTGGTTTTAAAGAATATATCATTTAATGTGGAGCCTTCTTCAAAAGTAAGTTTTCTAATCTTTACCTTTATAAATATCTTATTTGTTCTTATACTGAATACTGTTGTCATATCTGGGCTGGGTCTTTTTCTATTGTCATATTAAACTCTTTCTCTTCTAGATTGTGTACAATAATACATTGAAAACAAAGTTGGGTGTAGTCTAGCAGCCAAAATCTCTATGCCAAAAGTCTCATTTTACTCATCCTTTTTTATGGAAGTATTACCCTAAATATTACCATTACAAACAAAAATGCTACTAATAATAACGGCACTATTACCACTTAATACAAATTACTGACATTGGACCTCTAGTCCAATATCAGTAATTTGAGTGCAGAATAGACCTGCCCAATGCAAACCTCATTCATCAGAGATGCAATGAAACTTTTCTTAACAAACTTACTTGTAATGCAACAAACTTATTTGTAATATTTGTATATTTGTAATGCTCATAACAGCTTATTTAGAAATGCTTAACTATCATAAGGTCTGACACTTCTTAAAGCCAAAATTATTTCTAAATGTAAAGTACTCTTTTAACGCCATAGCAACATTTAGAACTACAATAAAATAATTTTTTAATAATTTTTTTTTAACTCGGTTTTAAAAATGTTTTTTTGAAATACAATATTATTTTTAAAAAACTCAAAAAATAAAAAATTGGAAATCTAAAGTTGTTACTTAAAATTTTTTTTTGTCTAAAATTTTTTAATATTTTAAATAAATTTTTGAGAACAATTGCTGGCAGTTTTGGCTCTATTAAAAGCTTGTAATTCACAAGCTCAAGCCTATACATTAAAATGTGTTTGTAGTTGTTAAGCAAGCAGTTTTTTTATGACAACACTTTGAAACTAATTCTGTTTCTTATTGTTTGTTCTTTTCACTTTAATTTTATTCAAAATTTATTTATCGTATTCTTTTCCAATTTTTCGACACTAATTTTTTTAATGTTAATAAACACATTTATTGACTTTGCTGTATCGTTAGAAACGACATTTAATTTTTAAATATGTCATTGTATTTATACTGATCTATGACATAATAAGTAAGAAAATACAATTATACTTTCAATAAGATGAAATGGATCATTCATAGGTCCTTTTGATCTCTTCTTTGGCTTGGAAGATGACAAATGTTTTTTCTGTATAATACAAACAATATGGCTTAAACTTTTTTTTTCCTGTTTTCTGTTATTCGGTTTAAATATTTCTTAAAATATTTTTATCTATAATGTGCATATATGATGTGCTATATATTTAAAATTTTGATATTAATATTGAAATGGTTTATTCATGCAGTTTTAGATGAATAACTAGATCTGCTGGTCTCATGAATTTCTTTTCAAGGTTTTCTTAAGTAGGATTATAGTTTGTATAAGTTTTAAACATTTTGTTGTTAAAGGCTCAATAAAAATTCGTTATGCAGATTTTAAAAGACAATCACAGTATGTGTAATTAATACTATAAATCTTGATAGATTTCCTTTAAACAGATTTTTCCCAGATTAAAAAGCATTTGGGCTATTGCAACAAAGCAAAAGAATTTTGTCCCCTCTTCAGCAAGTTATATTTGTTCAGATCATTTTTATGAAGATAAAAGTATGATGAAATCAAAACATTTGGTTATGACATTAAACTGATGCTATGTCAACAATTTTTGATTCTCTAAAACATTTGAAAATATTTAAAACATTCAAAACGTTTGAAAAAACATTTGAAGAAAGGAGAATAAAAATAAGACAGTTTTACAGAATACTTTTAAATATTTTACAGAATGCTTTTGAAGAAAAGTGAATAATATTGTAAAAAGATTGTCTAAACAAAGTTTAGACAATCTGAAAATTGTCAACAAAAAGTTATCTTTTATATTAAATGCATTAGGTTACAGAGAAAATCAGATGTATAATCTAATAAAAGCTTTAAATCAAAGAAAAAAATATAAAATATAATTAATCAAACCTTTAATTATTAGGAGTGCACCAATGCATCTGCATCAGCCTGCTGATGCATTGACCATTCAGCCCATGCATCGGCATTGGTCTTGGTAACCATTGGCTGATGCCAATTGAAAAATCAGATTTTTTATTTTTGTGTTTCGATATTATATTCAAAAATATAATTATTTCATAAACAAAAATGCATTTATAAGCCTAAGTTATTATAAAGACATATCTGCAACCACTAAATCTTTAAATATTTGAACTGTTTTTTATCAGGTGCTCCCTGCATTTAGTGTCTTTTTATAAGTTAGGAAAGTAATTATATGAATTATGAATCCAAACTATACAAAGAGATAAGTTTGAAATCAAGAAATGTACATTTAATGTAAAATGTAACAAAAATATTTTCTGCCAGATGTTCCTCTTCATGGTATTTTTATTTTTAGCAAAACTTATAAATTACTTTGAGCGATTAGTTCCTTGAATATATTAGATAAGTTAGATATCTCAGTAACTCTCAGTTGAGTGTTTTTTAACAAATGGACTTAATTGCAAAGATTTCTGAATTTATTGTTAAAATTTACAAAACTGGAGTTTCATAAACTTTTATAAGACATTCATTTCTATAAGTTATACCAAATGGAATGGCAGCTACAATAGATGAAAGTGGAGTTGGCAGTTTAAACCTTAAATCAAATTGTTCTATATACTTGAGATTTGTGAAAGTAAATTTATGTTAAAAGAATTTCAAGGTTATGAACCATTAACGTTTAGATATTTACAGGTCAGACGTCAATTTTTTAAATATAAATGTTTAGCATTTAATAAAAAGTTGGAGATTTTTTGGTAAAAATTGTAAAGCTCCAATCTCTTTAAACAAATCTTAAAAGTTAAAGTTTATTAATCTTTTATTCAATTTAGCAAACTTGAAATTTGATCAATTTAGCAAACTTGAAATGTCTGTGCTGTTAGAAGTTGAGATGGGTATTGATATTTAATAGTCCAAATATCATATATTGATTGGTATTTAATAGTCCAAATATTCCAAGTAGTTAACATAAGTGTAATCGTGATTTTAGTACACCTCTAATTAGAAAACATAATAAATGGGAATTATTTACCCCAGAAAGCTACGAGAAAGTTAGCTACAAGTTAGCTACCTTCTGCAGTAAGAAGAATTGTAAAATCATCAAGAATAGAAGTTCATTTAATTTTAATTTAACTGTTTATTTAGCTAATGAGGGTATTACACCAATAAAGAATATGGAATAGTCACAAATTTTTAAATATTCTGAAGAAGTGATGAGTTATATAGGTGGGTTTGTTTGCAGAAAACTTAAAAGATATATTAAATGTATTGATCAGAAAGTAGAGGTGGTCTTCTTGATTCATCAAAAGATGCTATAGTAGTTTGTTTAAATACAGGAAAATTTATAAGGCATAGCATTTCAAAAGTCAAATTTTTATGAAATCCAAATTAATCTTTAAAGTTAGTTATGAGTATATAAAAAGTGTATATAAAAAATGACATACACAAAGCTAAGATTTAATCCATGTTATATACATACACGTGTATGTATATAAGATAAATAAAATCTTTGCTTTGTGTATATCATTTGTTTATGCCATTTTCTATAAATTATGGATTTACCTAAAATATACTTTACTATTTTTAAACTTTATCAAGAGGCTGTATGTATATATATATATATATATATATATATATATATATATATATATATATATATATATATATATATATATATACACTGCCGCTCACGGAAGTTAGGACAAAAAATATTTTTTCAAAAGAGCAATATTAAAATGTAATTACGTTATAAAATTATTTACTTATATAAGTAAAATTTATGTTTATATAAAAATAAATCAAGTTAAATAAAATTTGTATCAAAAAAATTCTAAATTAAGTTATTTTAATGTAAATATATTAAAATAACTAACATTTAAAATAACATAAATTGTACTCACAAGTAAGTCTTATCATTTTAAATAAGTAAACAGAGAACGCAGAAACAAATTAAAGGTCGCGTATGAATCTGTATTTTACATTATCAACTCAAATCTTTTAAGTTTGTCATTTAACAAGTATTTCTATTGTTTACTGTGTTTATGCAGTTATTTTGTGTATTTTGTGTTAGTGTTTTAAAAATTTCAAGTGCAGCAGTTCAAAGGTAAATTTAAAAATTATTTTTTTAGTGTAAATTCAAAATATTGAAAAAATATGCCTAAAGGTAAGCCAATAAGTGTTGAAAAAAGGACAGCAATACTCACTTTGCTTCAAGAAGGCTATACAGTTAGAAAAATAGCTGAAAAATTAAATCTGAGTAAATCAACAGTTAGCTATACGATTGGTCGATATCGAGTATCTGGAAGTTTGGAAGACAGAAATCGTCCAGGTCCTTCTCGCATAACAACAAAAACTGATGACCGACGTATAAAAATCATCAGTAAGCGTAATCGAATGTTAACTGCTCCACAAATAGCAGCTATTTTCAACTGTGATCGAGAAAAAAAAGTTTCTGTCAGTACAATCAAACGAAGATTGCAAAAAGCTAATTTGCATGGTCGTGTTGTTATCCGAAAACCTTATCTACGAAAAGTTAATCGACAGAAGAGATTCCGTTGGGCACAGCTCCACAAAAATTGGACGATGGATGAATGGAAACAAGTACTCTGGACCGATGAGTCAAAATTTGAAGTTTTCGGAAATAAGCGAAGAGTTTACGTTAGAAGATCTGCTGAAGAAAAAATGCTAACTCAATGTCTGGTTCCAACAGTAAAACATGGTGAAGGCTCTGTGATAGTTTGGGGTTGTTTCTCTCTGGATGGAGTGGGATATTTGCATAAAATCGATGGTATAATGAGAGCAGAACATTATAGAGATATCCTGGAAACAAGTGCAATACCTTCGGGACTTCGATTAATTGGAGATAATTTTATTCTGATGCATGATAATGACCCTAAACATACTGCATTATTATGTAGAAATTATTTAGAATCAAAAAAAGCTGAAAATGTATTACGTGTAATGACCTGGCCTCCCCAAAGCCCAGACCTCAACCCCATTGAGTTACTATGGGATGAACTGGATAGAAAAATTAGAACTGTATGTCCAACATCAAAATCTCATTTATGGAACATTATAGAACAGGAATGGAATAATATTCAAAAAGAAACAATTAGAAAATTAATTGAAAGAATGCCGAGAATAGTTAAAGCAGTTATTAAATCAAAAGGTGGTTTTTTTGACGAAAAAAAAATCTAATTATTATAATGGTTTTTTTACATTTTTATTACATAAAACTGGCTAATAATATATTTTATATTGAAAATGTATAAAAAATATAATTTTTATTAATATAAATTAAAAATTCTATAACGTAATTATATATTAATTTTGCTTTTTCGAAAAAATCTCTACTGTCCTAACTTCCGTGAGCGGCAGTGTATATATATATATATATATATATATATATATATATATATATATATATATATATATATATATATATATATATATATATATATATATATATATATATATATATATATATATATATATATATATATATATATATATCTACTGGTTTTATTTATAAAAGTAAAAACGCAGTATGATCCTTTTCGCACAAAAGAAGTATAACTTAAAAAAAGCACATAATTTAGATAAAAAAAAGTTGAATTAAAAAAAGAACAAATAAGAAAAATTTCATCAAAACAATTTTAGTTCTTTTATTAAATTATTTTAAATTTTACACAGGTTGGTTTAGTTGGTCGAACTGGTGCTGGTAAGTCTTCAATAGCAAATGCTCTTTTCCGTATTATAGAACCTGCATCAGGTAGCATTCTTATAGACAATGTTGATATTTCAACCATTGGTTTACATGATCTCAGATCTCGAATAACTATTATACCACAAGTAATTTTTGCTTTTTATTACAATTAGTTCCAAAAAATGTTGTTTTTATTCTTTAAAAAACATTTTATTCTATGAAATAGTTTTATAATAAAGAAAATTGAATAAAGTATATTCTATTCGGTTATATAAGTAACTGTATGTAAAAACAGAATATATATATATATATATATATATATATATATATATATATATATATATATATATATATATATATATATATATATATATACATACATATATATATCATCTAACATTTTTTTTTGCTTCTAAGGATCCAGTGCTTTTTTCTGGGACATTACGTTTTAATATTGATCCATTTAATCAATTTGATGATGCTGAAATTTGGAGAGTTTTAGAGATTTCAAATTTAAAGTCACATGTGTCAAGTTTGGAGGGTGGTCTGTTACATGAGATTCTTGAGGGAGGAGAAAACCTAAGGTAATATTGGCTTTTTTTTCTTTTTCTATTCTTATAATACTTTTGTTTGTCTCTTAAAGGCTCAAGGATCACTTTTTAACTTTGAAACACAAATCTTTATGAATAAGGCATAAAATTGTAATATATAAAAAATTGTAAATTTCTAGCCCTGGCTATCAACCCCTGCTAAATCTTATGGTTTTTCCGGGTTTGAAAAAAGACTCATTTTAGCCAGGGACGGGGACAGGCCCCAGTCACTTGCTACTTGAGGTTGCTTCAGAAAGAAACAATTTAGGTGTAGCACTACCATACTGATTGAGATGAGAATTGATTTTTAACTTCTTGAAGTTCTGCCACCATTTCCACCATTATTAGTTCTGCCACCATTTCCGCCATTGTTGCATAATAATAACTAATATAAACATAACTTTTATTTTTCTATTTACAGTTATATACAGTATGCTAAAAAAATAATCGTACACTTAAAAAAAAAATCATAATTTTAACAATTGCATCAAAAAAATAAGTTGTCCGTTAAATTATTTAAAAGTTTTTTTAGATATCTTATCAAGCATTGTTTTAAGAATTTATTTGTGTATTGGTGAATTAATTGCTTTTCAAACCTTTTGAATTTTACACAATTGATCTAATGATGCATAAAATTGACTGCAAAAAAAATAATTGTACAGTTTAAAAATATTGTCAAATTAATCAAATTCCATGGAAATTAGTATCGAGTGGAGCCTCCTTTAGCCTTGATGGCCTCATCGAGATAATTTGTAATTGAGTTGATCGAATTTTGGGTCACTTCTGTTGTTATATTATCCCATGCCCTCATTATAGCTTTTTTCAAGTTGTCTTTTTCTTATCCAGAATATACCACCAATTTTCTATTGGATTCAAGTCCAGACTTTAAGATGACCATTCCGAAACATTAATGTTATTTAAGTCAATGTATACCTTCATTTTCTCAATTGTTAAGAAGCATAATCTGATTAGAACTGTTGCTAGTGTGGCTGGTATAGGACGAAAATGCAAGACCACTAGTGCAATTGATCAAAATATCATAATATCATAATTTGTGAAGAAAAATAGATTTGTTTCGGCATCTAAATTAGTTTTAAAAATTCAAGAAGGTCATAACATCACAGTGACTCCTTAAACAATCAGAAATTGTATAAGAGACATATATATATATATATTATCCTATTTAAATTATTTAGGCATTTACAGGTTTGCATAAATAGAAGAAAACAAACATTAAGATAAATACATAAAACAGGAAATAGGTTTCGCTTGACGCAAGTTAATGATAAGTTTGAAAAATTAAATATTTGTATGAGGCAGTTTAAATTAGTTTAAAAAAAAAAAATAATTATAAAAAGTATTGATAGTTTGATCTACATAACATCAAGTAAACAACAAGGAATTTAATAATTTGCATTGACTGAAAATCGGAGTAAGAATCTATTTCAAGGTCCTTTTAATAATGCACAAATTTTTTGGAAGCATCAACATCATTATGCAATTTAATTCATTACTCAATGTCAGAAAGGACACTGCAGTAATCATTTTGGTTATTGAGCATTATCCCACTATAGTCCTTCACTTTGGAATATACTTCCAGGTGTCATTTTCCAATTGTCCGTGGCAATAAAAACACATTTATAAGAAAAAACTAAAATCTTATTTAATGGTGAACGGTGGACTAAAAAACTCTTGAATATTAAAAATTTTACTAATATATTAATTTGTTGCACAGCTAAGCAAGTGTTTTGCAAACTTATCCATTATTCTGGCAAAACACAGTAGCTATGTATTATTATCATTATTATTACATTGGTTATTTTCTTTTAAAGATTCTTTTAAGAATTGTTATATGGTAATGTATGCAAGGTAATGTATACTGGTTCTTTGACAAGGAAATGTATACTGGTTATCTGACAAGGTAAACAGTTACAGTTTCAACAAAAAAAAAATATGGTTCTGAGATTTCTTGTAAAATATATTTTTAATCAATGAAACTTTTTTAAAAACTTTTTTTAATAAATATTTGGTTTATTTAATTGGAATATTGATATCTGTTTATTTTGAGAAACAAATTAATTATTTATAATTTATAATCTCTATAATATGGCTTGTTAGTCATGTTTTTAAATATACTTCATCTGTGACTCAATTGCTTCAGCTATGACTCAATTAGTACTGATTTTCTTACCATATTCTCTAATATCTTATTAGACAAAAGTTTACTAAAAATATAATAAATTTTCTTGAGGAAAATAAATATTTTCCTATCCATAGCTTTGTTTATTTATTTATCTTTTTAAATATAGTTAAAATGGTTAAATAATGAATTTATTAAAATGCTAAATAAAATAAAATTATTTCCAAATAAAAAATTTAATTGGCTTAATCATTAAAATTATGTTATTATATGAATGAATGGTTCTATATAAAATAATATGGTTGTACTTAAAGCATAATTTTTTAATCATTTCAGTGTCGGTCAACGTCAGCTGGTGTGTCTTGCTCGTGCAGTGCTTAGAAAAAGTAAGATTCTTGTTCTAGATGAAGCTACATCTTCAGTGGATCTTGAAACAGATGCATTCATTCAAGAAGTTATTCGAAAAGAGTTTAAGTCTAGTACAGTATTGTGCATTGCTCATCGATTAAACACAATTCTGGATTATGACAAGTATATATTTTGTATTACAATGATTATGTTATTAATGTTGATTTAAAAAAAAGAAGTTCTTTATCCATGCTATCACATTTTTGTGGTTGAAATTTAAAAAAAATGTTTGTTTTTTTCTATGTTATTGTTGATTTAAAAAAAAAAGTTTTACATCCATGTTATCACGTGTGGTTTAAAAAAATAAGTTTTCATCTATATTAGTTTTCATCTATATTATTGTTATATTATATATCTATAAAATAAGTTTTCATCTATATTATTGTTGATTAGAAAAAAAAAAACTACATCCATGTTATCGCATTTGTGTGGTTTAGATAAGTATTGTTGGTTTCTGTAAAAAAGTTGCGCCTTGTATTGCATCAAAATTAATTTCAGTCCTTTATATATGAAGAGTCCTAACTATTATCACTGATTGTGATCTCAGCAATATGACGTGTTAATTTTTGCTAAAATAATAAAAATAAAGTTTACTAATTATGTTAATTATATAACTTTTCAAAACTTGAATTCAGTCACATAATAAAACATTTCAAATGATAACAATCTACTAATATTTTGTTATTGCAATAAAAAAGATATTTCAATAAGTTTTGGTAATTAGTACAATGAATATTTTGTCCTTAGATAAATAACTTGTTACTTGATTTGTACTTTTGAATTGAAGTTTGTTTTTGAACTTAGTTGCTTTAGGTAATGACTAATAGACTGAAAGGCCTTTTTCACCAGTGGTTTTCATTTGCCTGGTCAATTAATTTATGATTTAAAAAATGAACATCTTACAGAGGTTTAACTAATAATACCATTTCTAAAAGTACAGTGTTAGTACCTTTATTTGTTCTAAATTCTTCTAAAAATTTCTTGCAATGAAAACAGTAAGTTTGATTTTTAAACTTCTAAATTATTGAAAAGTTAAACTTTTTCTGTATTGAATTATTGAAATATTTAATAATTTTTGTATTAAAAAATGGCAAACAAAGACATATAAGTCTTACGTAAGATAACATACATGAAATATTTGTAACTTTACCTTTAGTTGTTTTACGACTCAATTTAGTTATACCATGTCAATTATAAATGGATCAAAAGCATGGCAGTAAAGAAAAATCTGCAATTTGCAAAATGTGCAATGTAAAGATAATGTGCAAAGGATTTTTGACAAGTGGGCTCCTTCGTCATTTAAAAAATGCACATAAAGATTTGGATTTAGTTATGAAGCTTCTACATGAAGGTATTGGTTTGGAAATTAAAATTGTGCAAAAGAAAATCACATTGTTTGTTAAACAGCAGACTATCGAGGAAATTTTGTCAAAGCTAGCAACGGTGAATGGCTTCTCAATAAATGCCATAACAAAAAGTGAATTCATTAGAAAATCATTGTCTGAAAAAGGCATGTTATTACCAAAAAATCCATCCCATGTTATGAGTATGATAAAAATCAATATGATTTGCTAAAAAAAACTGTGGCTTTAGAGATAACAAAAGAAATATCTAGTGGGTCGCAATTTTCTTTATCGTTAGTTGAATTTGTCTTTAAAAAATCAACGTTATTTAAAGGTAAACTTACTTATTAACAAAGTTTTGGAACTAAACTTTGTTAATAAATAATAAACTGTCAGATTTCAATTTATAAATTAAAAAGCACATCATAGCTAGTGTCACTGAGCATCCGTAATGAAAAAATTTTGATTTCTAAGTGGTATTGAACATCAGCTGTGTTATGCCCACAGACTTCATTTGGCAGTACGTGATATTCTTTACAAAGAATCAGACTCTTCAGCAAAATATATTAAATTTGAATTGCAGTTGCAAGATTCCGATGAATGTTTGAGTGATTACGATGAGTTTGATGATGTATTTGACTGTAATGATGAATCATACAGCTCAACAGGCATTATGTTTATTGATGATTTACAAAATAGCATAAATATAGCCTTAACAATTCAGAAGGTTTAAAAAGTGGTTCGAATGTTCTGCAAATCACCTCTTAAAAATGACGTTTTACAAATCTACGTAAAATCTATGTTTCATAAAGAACTGAAGCTGATATTAGATGTCAAAGCACGGTGGAATAGTCTTGTTGCAGTGCTAGAAAGATTCCTTAAAGTAAAAACACGTATACTAAAAGCAATGATCGATTTAAAAGAAGTTCTGAATATCTCTAAAGATGAATATGCGATAATGAACGCCATAACAATTTCTCTGCAACCGATAAAAGTTGGAATAGAAAGACTTGGTAGAAGTAATGCTACTCTACTAGGCGTAGAAGGTGTAATGATATTCATCTTAGACGATTTGGTGGAGAAAAAAAATTTGATAGTTAATAAACTGCTTCAATCTGTGCAGAGAGAATTGAAAAACGCAGAAATGCCAATTTAATTGGATTACTAAAATTTTTAAACAACCCAATTAGTTATAATCATGAATCAAATATCAACTCCAAACTACTCTTACCATCCAAACATGCATGAGAAGCAACAACAACAACAAATTTATACCAGGTTGTACATAAAGGATGCTAGCACTAGTTCATCAAATAATGAAATAGTTGAAGTGAGTCATGATAATGAAAGCATGATTTCTGACCCATCAATACCTCAATCTGTTGCTCCAAATTTATTAGGCAAAAGTATTTTGACACTCGAACAAAAATTGGATGCAATTTTTTGTAATGTCAAAAAAGTAAAAAAGCAGCTCAAGAAGACATTAGCAATTAAAAAAATCTCACAAAAGAAATCAAACTTTTTGAGGCAACTGGAAAGCATAGCAAAAGTTTAGAAAGAATATACTCCACATTAATGACCATCAAGCCAACATTAATTGAATCAGAAAGAGCTTTTTCAGCCGCAGGTCTATTTAAGGGAAAAAATTCACATTCGCGATTAAGTGACAAATCAATTGATTGTTTATGTTTTTTAAAACAATATTTTATTTTTAATAGTAAATAGATTAGCGTGCTAAGATAAATTTGTGTCAGAAACCGCTTGTTATTATATTAAAAATTATGACGGGAAATCCCGGGATAAATAACTTACACACCAGAATGCTAAGTTTACGTGAAATGAGAAACCCTATTACTTAATATAAAAAAATCTCATAAATATTACTTTTCATATTCACTTAGTAAAACTGAAATAGATACTGGCGAAAATCAAACCAATCGGTTAATACACTAAAAAAAGTCTTTATTTCTAGATATAAACCATATTTTATACATACACCAAAAGAAAAAGAATAAAATTTTAAGTAAGTGTTTTGAAAAAACAATTATTGAAAATTTAAAATGAACAGAGAAACTTGCCAGAACTTGATAACTAAAGAAAAAATTCATCAAAGTACAATAACAATAATAAAACAACTTGTAATTAAGCCTCAGAATATAAACAGAGCTTACCTAAGTATATATTAGCTTTGTTTTAAAATAAAGAAACGTTTCAATATATTTTGTGAACTTACAGATTTTTATTTTGTAGATTAAAATTTGCTAAATAATTACGAAATATTAAAATATATAAATCCAATTTATAACAATTTTTCTATGTTATTATACAGTTATGTTATTATATATGTTGTTTTATAACATCTAATAGTTGCTGATTTTTTAAAGATGAAATTTTGCATAGAATGTGCATTGTTGCAAATATCTTCTTTATGTGTTCAAGTAAAAGTCTTTGAGGAAATAGATTGCTTCATAAACTTGATAAAGATATCTTGATTTTCTTCAGATGTTTTCACAACATTGCCTAAAAACCACTTTGCATCATAAACACTTGCTATATAAAGTTCTGGTGAATAAGAAGCAAATGAAATTGCATGGGTCTTCTGCATTGCTGAAACATTTACATTTATATACAAATTGTATTCTTGTTCCCAACCTTTGGAATTAGGAAAAATGAGGTTGGCAATAATATGCCAACCTCAATCTTTTAGACGTCGGCATCAGGTTAGCAAAAAAAAAGTTGATACCAAGGTCTTACCATAAAGCATAGAAACAAGGTTGGCAATTTTTTGCTGACCTCAAACACTTTGAGGTTGGCATTGCCAAATGCCGACCCTATTTCCAAGGGTTGCGTTCCTGAAATCATTGAACTAGTAGAATAACGTTAATTGTATTTTTTGAAATGTAACGAATTTATTAAAAATATATTCCTTTAACATTTTGTCTACACCAATCATAATTTTTCTCAGGTGAATTTATAGGATCTGCTACAAATCTTTTGACAGAGCTCTGAAAAAGCCCTTTAAATCAGTGTTGCTAAGATCAACACTGTTGTGGCTTGAAATGCAGGCACAATTTTTTTAAGTTTTAGCTAGAGCCATTTTTAGGAATCCATAATTTCTTACTGAATTGTATCTTATCAGCAAAATTCGAAAAGTTATCAAGCCTACTTTATATAAAAACTAAAAAAATATTTCTACATAATATAGATTTTATCAACACTTTACAAGGGTAAAGTGTTGATAAAATCTATAATATGTTGAAATATTTTTTTATTGTCTCAAAAGGAAGGCTTGATTAACTAATTAATATTTGATTAGTCCTTTTATCATAATGAGCAAGGTCTTTTTATAAACATTTATCATTTTAACCAAAAGATTTTTTACCACTCATCATATGGATGTGGTATGACAAGAATCAATTGTCCGAGCATATTAAAGTCTTTTGATAAAGTCTAACATCGTGGTCTCTGCCATGAACTTTTTTTGTACTGTGTTATATGAAAATATTGCTTTTATAATCAACAAAAATCGATTTTGGGATGTGCTTATGTAGTTTTATTCCCTTTAAATATTTAAGATTGTGATTTTATTATTAACTGTGTAGAAATAAAGTTTTCATGCATTTTATTTCCAAGTTTTATGCATTTAGTGGAATACTTATTTTAATTTAATCTTTTGAACAAGGCAGACATAACTTCTTCCTATGATGGCATACTTACAAGTTAGGTGTGTTGCAATATTGACGAGTGGAGAAAACCTTTTTTTTTTCATAAAAACAACATACTTGTTAGTGAAGAAAAAGGAATTTTTACTTCACTAAAAAATTTTTGGTTCAAAAAACACATAAAACACAGTACCTCTTATGCGCATGCGCGAGATTCTAGGCTGCTGCTGTGTAGCACGAAAGGGTTAATTAGGTGATTACACGTAATTTCTGGCATTTCTGAGGGAAGACTCTAAGGTAAAATGAAATTGTCAAGTTACCACTGATGCTAACCAGCCCCATCCTCCCTTATGCTGTCATAGGAGCAGTAGTTGCCTATGATGGCATACTTGTGTTTTTTTTTTTAAAATAATAATAACTAATAAAAAAATAAAACTGATGAAAACTCCTTGAGTTATTATTGTTCTACATGTAACAAAGAATATATCTATATCAAAACTTTTGTTCTTGGTCTTCAGGATACTAAATAATGTTAAGTATGCCATCATAGGCGCCTTTCCCCTATATTTAGAACATGTTTTGTTGCAATAACATTTTTTTTTAAAAACTATATTTACAAAGTTATTGCCGGAAATCTAAATTTTTTATTGTTTTTTAGTTGAAATTAATTAATTTCAACTAAATTGCAAAAGTATGACAAATATGACAATGCTTTTAATACCCCTATGTCCATACATAAACTACTTATGTCCATACATAAACTATCTATGTCCATACATAAACTATCTATGTCCATACATAAATAGTTATTGTATGGACATAGACATTTTTTTCCTATAACTCTATCTCTGCGATCATGTTTAACAGATGCTGAGACTTCAGTAACATGTTTTAAATTTCTTTTAACATTTTTACTGTGGCACTCCTGTCTCAACTTGAGTGGTTTTTCAATAAATTCAAGTATGTTATCTTCTTCAATTTGTCTTAAAAACAGTGGAATTGTGTGCCATTGGGAAATTGGAATTGTTATATATTTAATATTATTAAAAGTTTAACCGTCAGTTGAATATTTATTAATATTAATATCAAACCAACTAGGAAAATACACCTTTAATATAAATTTTGCAATCAGCTATTGATTTTTAGTAGGTTTGGAAATAGATATATAATACCACAAGATTCTGCATGCTAATGTTCGCTAATGAGAATGCTTCATATGTCCAACTTCTAAAAAGGCTGTCAGTTGTCAAGTCATTAGTTACTTTATTTTCTAGTATGACAAATTTCGGGTTTGGAATTGATCTAAACTTAGCAACACATCATTTATAAACATCGCCATTCAGCTATGAGCCAATAACTCCAGAAGATTGATCTGGCCCTTTGGTAGTTCCATCAATTTTTATAAAAATATGCCTTAATAAAGATAGATAACTCATATAGATGTAAAATGCAAATATCCCACTGTAATGGAACTCCTAGAAAATTTCCAAATATCTAATGGAGCCACATGAATGACCAGTATTGAATTGGTTCCATCTGTGTTTGCTAAGTTCAGTCTTATTTGAAGCTCTGTTACCTGTTGTGTTTTGAATATTCCATGAGCTACATGTATTCCGTTGAATTGATTAATTGTCCTATGAATGGCAAATGCTTATCAAAAAATATTATTTACAAATGCATTGTTTCCTCACAAAATAACCCTGATAAACAATATATTGGCTTAACCGAAGGCGAATGGAAAAAACGTTACACGTTACACAAACGTTATAAACAATCTTTTAAACATAAAAAATACTCAAAAGAGACTTTTAAAATTGCTCCCAAAATATATTTGGCAATTAAAAGAAGAAAAAATATTAATTTTAAATTAAACCTTAAAACAGAACCTATTGTGTAAATTTATTACTGCTCTGGTTTTTAAGAAAATTGAATGTTATTTTTGTAAAATACACTAACATATTTGATATATATATATATATATATATATATATATATATATATATATATATATATATATATATATATATATATATATATATATATTGATTTTTCTTTTTAATTTTAGAATTATTGTTCTCAGCCTTGGTGAGATTATTGAGTATGATTCTCCAAAAATTTTATTTCAACAGCAAGGCGAGTTTTACAAAATGATGAAAGATGCTGGTTTGAGTGCAGAGTAATTTTTTTCCAGCTGATATAAATTTTTAGTAACCTACTTTTTGCTTCTTTTTTTTTAATATATATTATTATTGTTTTGTGACAAAAAAGGTTTTAAAAAGTTCCTATTTTGTTTTGTTAGCGTTGACTTCTTTATTTTTAATCGTAATACGATAAAAAATGTGGTATAAAAACCATGTAATAAAAACCAACACATCTTTTAAGAATTTTGATATTTTTTTTAGACAATTTTTTGAATAGAATATTTTTCATAAAATTTTTTAAAATATTTTATTGTGTCAATATTTCAACTGCATTGGTTAGAGACCACCCCCTCAAACGCATATACGCACAATTGGTATTTGGAATCATTCAGTCTCAACCTCTCAGTCCTTTAACGGGGTTCCATTAACTCTCCCTCTGTAATTAATAGTGCCGTAGGTGGTAACCATGGCCGTGGAACAAATAGACACTTTTTGTACTATTGAAATTTTATGATATTTTATTATTTATGACATTATGGATGAGCTTTATACCGTCTCGTACTGTAATGTGATAAATTTTATTTACTGCATTACGATATAAGACTATAAAAATTTACTATATTACTATAAAACTATATTAAAATGTTATATTATGGAAAATAAATTATATAAAGTAATATATTAAAATGATAATATATATTATTGTGCAATGTAAAAATTATAAATTTTAATATATTCCTAATAAAGTTCTATTGTCTTTTTTTCCGTGTATTTACATGTCGAGAGAGAAGTTTTCAAAATATTTCAAAAATAAAATTTTTATTTCGTCATCTTTGTTGATTGAAAATTGGAATAAATGATCGAAAATGATGAATAAATGATCGAAAATTAGAATATAAGTCACAAAATACATTTAATTTTTATATTTTTAAACAATGTTTTTAAGAATAAGTTGCGTAAATAAGGGGGAGGAGGCGGTAAAGTCAATAAGTTTTCTATACTAATTCTTTTAATTTTTAGACAATAAATAATAAAAAAAATAATAAATCAAAAGTACTGTTTAATTAATGCCTTTGCAGTCAGGGAGTAGAGTTTAATGAGCTCTTTTAATTTTACAAACCAATTAGGCAGTGTTTTTGATTCTTGGCCTAGCTTCCAGGCAAAAGATTGGTCTATTATTAGTTTTTAGATTTTATATTATTAGTTTTTAGATATTAGACAAGATTTAGTCAAATATCCTTGGCATAAATCTTGAAACTTGACATAAAAAAGTTGTATAATAGTTTCATTCGTCTGTTTTGCATGTAGAAAGTATTTGAAATAGTTATAATAAATAAAAGTGCGGCCGTGGCGCAGTGGTTAGAGCGCTTGCTATATAAGCAGGAGATCAAGGTTCGAAACGACAAATTTTCAATATTGTCGTTTCGAACCTTGATCTCCTGCTTATATGACAAGGTAAGGAAGGAGGCGGGAACTTCCTGGTTAAATGTACTTCCGCGGTGTTCTGTGACAAGACCGTAAGGACTTCTTGGGGCACCTAAAATTAAAAAAAATAATAAAAGTATCATTCTTTTGCAAATTTTAGATAAAAATTATGTACTACTGCCACACGTTGGTATTATTAACCCCGCTCAGCAGCCAACAAATTACCTTGAAAAAACTTGCAAAATTTTGCAATGTTTTCGTTTAAGACTTTGCAAGATGAAACATTTGAAAATCTTTTTAGTTTGGCAGTTTATTTTGTCTAAGGATCGTCCATAAATTACGCAACGCAAAATACGAGTATATGTATAAAAAACATAAGTATGAGATATTAAGCTCTTACGCGGCGATTTTCATTAGACTTAATGGGCTATTTTGATTTTTTTATTTAATGTAAGACTCTGCTAGTGAAAACTTTTGATCTTTTTAGTTTTGTTTATTTTGAAAGAGCGTATCTAAACTCATTAGTTGAAACCTCGGTTAAGGGGTTTGGGAGGAAGATTTAAATAAATGTGTTTTGTTTATACTGCTATGACTAAGTTTTTTTTAAAAAAGTTTTTTACAAAAACTTATAGCAATATTTTTTCTTAGTTCAGGAAAGCATGGTTTTGTAACAAAGTTATTCTAAGATAGCGGCGAAACTGTCTTTTTCGAAAAAATTTGACACAATGAGTACAAAGTTCAAAAACCGAAATTGCAGCCAAATAACCATAATCACGCTTGAATATAGTTATATTTGCAAATTCATTTCCTATTTTTTAGATTAACATCACAATCTACCTGACGTTAATAGTGTCCCATATTTCCAGACGCTAACTATCATCAACGTAGCCGCAAATGTAGGATGCATTACAGTATTTTTTTATATATACCTCAAGATGATATACCACATTAAATAAAAACTCTATCTATATCAGTTCAAAGTTTGAAATTTCTTTCAAAACTTTAAAAAAACATTTAATAACAAATTCATTTAAAACAAACATTTGTTTTGAATGACAAACTAAGTTTAGCATTTTTGAGTGTCTTATAAAAAAAAAAAGTTTTATAAAAAGCACTTCTAAAAACTACCACCAGCATAACAGTTCATATCATTAGACATTTACATTGTATTAATGAAATAAAACGTTATTTTTTAAATAAATTGTTATTATTTCTTTGCCATATAATTTTACTTACATAACTCTTTTTATTATCCCATTTCCTGTTTAATTATAAGTTTTTTTAATGATAGCTTATTTTTCGTAAATAATATTTATTTACATAAAAGAAAAAAAATCTTTTAATTTTTAGCCAAAAGAAATATTTTTTCCAGACGGATAACGTAATGCCCATTTTGTAGTTGTGGTGTACATTGGAAGAAGTCAGGGCTCACCAGCCACAAAGAATATATATATTCTTTTGAATTCAAGGCTTGGGTAAACGTGTTTCTCAAACACAACAACAACAACAACAATAACAACACCACTTTTAATAACAACAAGATATTTGTTTTCCTTAAAATTTACAATCATATAATAACGATAATATAACAATAATAATAATAATAATAACAAGAATATCTATAATATTATAAATAATAAAATCATAATGAAATATCATTATTAGGAATAAGTATAAATAATTGATTGACAAGGAAGGTGTCACTCATCCAGAAACCTGATTAAAGGAGTCAAGTAATTATAGCATCAGTTATAATAGTAATAGTAATACTTGCCGTAAATTAAGCCGTTAATTAATAAACAAACTAATAAAAATGATAGCTATAATAATTGAACAACAGAATAATAAAAAATATATCACAAACCAAAAATAAGAATATATAACTAATTGAAAATTAAAAAGAAAATTGAATTAAAATTACATCTAATAATATAAATATATTATAAACAAAAACAAAAACTTCATAAAAAAAATAAATAAATAAAAGTAAAAATAATATATTAATAACTAAATTAAGGATAATAGTGATATATTTAACTATAATATGATGTTGAAATATTTTTGTATTTTGTATCACATTTGCGTCTCCTAAAAATAAATAAAAAAAATAAAAAGGTACCCCATTTTTGAGATATTTTAGGACTTTCACATTCATGCGTGTGTGTGTGGAGGTGGGGTGAGGGGGATGCCTACCCCCATGTCTCCCCTTGGATCCTGGAAAATGTAACTTTAATTCTTGTCACCGGAATATTTAAATACTCATTTTTTTAAACTGAAAATAAACTAATATACTTTAAAAATTTTAAAAATACCTTTTCTTTTTATTTCTTTTTATTTTATATCAACGAGCATTAACTTAACAATATAATTTGTAATCAATTCGGACGGCAAATATTTAAATGAGCATGACAATATTATTTTGTAGCATTTTTTTCAAAACGTAATTTTTCAGTTTTGGGGTAATATTGATAGGAATGCCAAAGTCACCCTATGAGTCAATAATCAAGCGATAATTGACGGAATATTTTGCATTAATAAATCATTTACGAATAAATAAAATGGAATCAAACTATATATTGCAGATGGAATCAAACAACATAATGCAACATCTTCAACCACTGCAGACTAATAATAGATATCAACTACAGCAAATTTATTAATACAATCCATTAAGCGTGTGTATCAGATATGTTATCAGCAGATATCAGAATCGTTTAGTAAATAACTAATCATAGAGCATTTGATTTAAGAACACCTAGATTTTCAAACATTTGTATTTACACCCACACCCCATTCGCGCCGATGATGCGAAATGGAATAACTCCCCGAAGAATTAACTCCCGGTTAAAACGTTTCAACTCCCCGGTTAATCTATTTCGAAATAAATTAACCCCAGGAGTTAAACTATTTTAAAATATAGCGAAATGAATTAACCGGAGGCTTAAGCAGTTCTAACCCCCATCGTAATAAATTAACCCTTTTTAATACACGTTTTAAATAATTTAGCTTATAATAATTATTACTTACGCAATTTTGTAGAACTTAAGTTCTACAAAATTGCGTAAGTAGTTTATCTTAATATATTTTTTAAATATATATCTTCAGTTAGCGTTGAATAAAATTATTTTATTACTGTTTATTTTTGACAAGTTTGTATATTGTTGCTAACATAAAAGATTGTAAGGCTTTTGAGTTTCGAGACAGAGACTTTGAATTTTTATACCTAGAAAAGAACTTTAAAAACATCAACCAAACAGATCGGTCATAAAAAATATTTAAAATGTTTTTGCAGTTGTGTGAAAAATAAATATTCACAATCTCTTTTATTTTTCTTATATTAGATTCAAATGAAATTTGAGACGAGTCAAGCATACTGAGTTATGAAAAGCGTCTGAAAAAATAAAAAGATAATATGAATGAAGAATGTATACGTAATAAATATATTACATTTTCAAAATAAATACATTGCATTTAAAAATAGTATTGAAAGTTATATGACAGTTGTCGTATTTTGAGGTTTTTTTCCGCGTTTGTTTCTTGATTTTCTCGGGAAAGCAATTGGTATCTTAATTTCTAGACAGAATCCCAAATGCTTTCTCTTATCATTGTCATTGTAATAAAATCTCCTATTCCCAAAGCCCACGTAAAGGCAAATGCAGCAGCAAAAACTCCACAGTCATTCGCGTTAGTTTAGTAACGACTGTGACTTTTATAGGTGTCTAATTTTGTTTACAAATCTTGCATATAACTGTTGCATTTGGCGTTGGGCATATTCTGATACGGATCCACCAAGATTGTCTGCAAAATAAACGTTTCCATCAAAACATAAACATCTTTCAATGAAACATTAGAAGTTGGTGAAGTAATTAATGTAGGTGGAAACCAAAGTTTTAAGTTGCTAGAATTAACAACTTGTTTAATAATTTTTTATCCAGATTGAAGTCTGTAAACTCCCTTTCTAACTCGTCTATGATTTTAAAAAGACCTGTAAACCGCGCAGCAAGCTTGTCGCCCATTCGTGTGTCACAACGACGGTTGTATTTAAGTACCATTTGCCCAACTTGCAGCTGAACGCCTTAGATTGTACTTTACATTTTGTTGCGCTTGCTCTTTTTCAATATTTTCCTTCGCCTGTTCTCGTGTATTTTGTAGGGATTGTCCAAGGGTAATTACACATTGAAGTACGTCTTCGTTTTCATACGTCTTCTTCTAAATCTATAGGAAGATTCCTCGTATGCAAGGAATCTTCCTCGCATACGTCTTTTCTAAATCTATTGGAAGACGAGCTTTTACTCCATACATTAGTTGGACATGCGAATACTTTACAGGTGCTTGAATGTTAATGCGATAAGGAAAAACAACTGGATCAATAAATAAGTTCCAATCGTCACTTTCTTTGTTTATTAGCTTGAGCAAATGTCTTACCAAGGTTTGATTAAATCGCCCCGTCAATCTGGAAATCCAATAACATAAAAATTATTTTTATAAAAAATTAATATTATATAATAGAAAATTATGTTCAATATGATATGGTGTGTATATGTTGTTATAAAGAAATAATAAAATTTTAATAACTATTTTAACAATTCCATCGTGCATACACTTTATGATATTTTTTTGTTGGTTTTCATCAATAAAAACTCTTCCTAATTTGCTATGTACACCCTTAATCTTGTGATAAAGAAATTCTTTTACAATAAAAAAAAGTAGCTTTTTGCCACAGTCGTCTTTTTTGTGCTTTATCGTAACCAGGTGGATACACTTTATTTAAAAAAAAATTGTTTCAAGTTCATATAAATTTCTATATATATAAGGCCGGATGAATAAAAATGAACAATTGCTTTTACTCAGTAATCGATCAGCTTTACATGAATAAAAACTAAGGAGTTTTGCGTAAAGTTAAGCAATTTAGTCAGTAATTGTTCAGCTTTACGTGAATAAAAAATTATTCAAAATTGCTTAAGTTTTTATTTACGTAAAGCTGACCAATTACTGAGTAAAAGCAATTGCTCATTTTTATTCACCCGGCCTATAGAACAGAACAATAAATTAATAGATTTCATTGATAGTAGATAGATAATAGTATTCGATATGTATGTATTTTCATATACATATATATCGAATGTATAAATAT